>NC_048579.1:76675789-76770789 GCF_013265735.2 Oncorhynchus mykiss | reverse complement strand
TTATACACACTGTCTCTCTCCTACAGCATGTTGTTATTATACACACTGTCTCTCTCCTACAGCATGTTGTTATTATACACACTGTCTCTCTCCTACAGCATGTTGTTATTATACACACTGTCTCTCTCCTACAGCATGTTGTTATAATACACACTGTCTCTCTCCTACAGCATGTTGTTATTATACACACTGTCTCTCTCCTACAGCATGTTGTTATTATGGACACTGTCTCTCTCCTACAGCATGTTGTTATTATACACACTGTCTCTCTCCTACAGCATGTTGTTATTATACACACTGTCTCTCTCCTACAGCATGTTGTTATTATGGACACTGTCTCTCTCCTACAGCATGTTGTTATTATACACACTGTCTCTCTCCTACAGCATGTTGTTATTATGGACACTGTCTCTCTCCTACAGCATGTTGTTATTATAGACACTGTCTCTCTCCTACAGCATGTTGTTATTATGGACACAGGCTCTCTCCTACAGCATGTTGTTATTATACACACTGTCTCTCTCCTACAGCATGTTATTATACACACTGTCTCTCTCCTACAGCATGTTGTTATTATACACACTGTCTCTCTCCTACAGCTCCTACATCATGTTGTTATACACACTGTCTCTCTCCTACAGCATGTTGTTATAATACACACTGTCTCTCTCCTACAGCATGTTGTTATTATACACACTGTCTCTCTCCCACAGCGTGTTGTTCAAATCTATCCATTGGTCTGATTAGTCCAAATTTGAGATTCATGAGAACCGCCGAGACACAAAGTAGGTGAACGGATGATCTCTGCATGTGTGGTGTGGTGTGCTCTGCATGTTTGTGTGTGATCTCTGCATGTGTGTGTGTGTGAGTGTGTGTGTGGGGGGGGGGGTGCTTTGCTGGTGACACTGTCTGTGATTTATTTAGAATTCAAGGCACACTTGACCAGCACAGCTACCACAGCATTCTGCAGAAATACGCCATTTTTATCCTTGTTCGCCCAGGTCCTCTGGATCAACATGTCAGGGGTTTATTGTCACGTGTCTGATGACGCAAGCCGACGCCAGGATACACTTCAGCCTTGCTACAGTATATATTTAGATAACATTTTGATTGAGGGCCCTCACAATAACATGTCATATCACAACTGAGTCAATTATCCTCAAACAGTAAGTGTCTATCATTATCAAACCATACTCTTCCTCCACTGTAATTACAGAAGGAAACAGGCCTTCTTCTCTGGACAATGTCTAGGAGTAGTGAACAGGGTCTGTCTATATGTTTTCCTCCTCTTCCTCCTCCATTTTGCAGTGGTAAAATAGCACTGTAATTGCAGAAGGAAACAAGCCTTCTTCTCTGGACAATGTCTAGGAGTAGTGAACAGGGTCTGTCTATATGTTTTCCTCCTCTTCCTCCTCCATTTTGCAGTGGTAAAATAGCACTGTAATTGCAGAAGGAAACAGGCCTTCTTCTCTGGACAATGTCTAGGAGTAGTGAACAGGGTCTGTCTATATGTTTTCCTCCTCTTCCTCCTCCATTTTGCAGTGGTAAAATAGCACTGTAATTGCAGAAGGAAACAAGCCTTCTTCTCTGGACAATGTCTAGGAGTAGTGAACAGGGTCTGTCTATATGTTTTCCTCCTCTTCCTCCTCCATTTTGCAGTGGTAAAATAGCACTGTAATTGCAGAAGGAAACAAGCCTTCTTCTCTGGACAATGTCTAGGAGCAGTGAACAGTGTCTGTCTCTATAGTTTTCCTATTCTCTGAAAGCACAAGTCATCGACTATTTCCAATGGTGAGTTTTATTAACAGTATGGTAGGAATGGTGGGAAATAGGCCTGTCCCTATGAGCAGTGGAGCGTGAAGAGATTTACTATGCTGAGTGAAATACTGAGAGAGAGAGAGAGAGAGACAGAGAGAGAGAGAGAGCGAAAGAGACAGCGAGAGAGCGAGAGAGAGAGAGAGAGAGAGAGAGAGAGAGATGTGAGTTAGAGAGAGAGAGAGAGAGAGAGAGAGAGAGAGAGAGAGAGAGATGTGAGTGAGAGAGAGAGAGAGAGAGAGAGAGAGAGAGAGAGAGAGAGAGTGAAAGAGACCATGAGAGAGCGAAAGAGCGAGAGAGAGAGAGAGAGAGAGAGAGAGAGAGAGAGATGTGAGTGAGTAATGTCAGGGTTGTCAGATGCCCACAAAGCAGATCCCCAACAGGCCTTTCCCGTATGCCTCCTGTCAACAACACTTGACTGAACCAAAACACTTCCCTTGCTGAGGTGTAGCAGAGGATTTACCATCAGTTTAAACTGAAGGCTCTCACTTCAACGAGCTGTAGTCTACACTGACAACAACATGTTGTACGCCAGTGAACCTGAAAGCCTGCAACACCTTTTCTGGTCTACATTAAAAAGCCAGTTTTGAAACATGCTCAACCATTACAGTCTATGGTTGTAGGTTCAATATCTAGTTTAGTACAGAGGTAACATGACCATGTAACACACCTCACATCACATGACAGAACCACTGGTCACATTCAAACCTCACATCACATGACAAAACACCTGGTCACATTCACAACTCACATCACATGACAGAACCCCTGGTCACATTCACACCTCACATCACATGACAGAACCCCTGGTCACATTCACACCTCACATCACATGACAGAACCCCTGGTCACATTCACACCTCACATTACATGACAGAACCCCTGGTCACATTTACACATCACATGACAGAACCCCTGGTCACATTCACACCTCACATTACATGACAGAACCCCTGGTCACATTTACACATCACATGACAGAACCCCTGGTCACATTCACACCTCACATCACATGACAGAACCCCTGGTCACATTCACACCTCACATCATATGACAGAACCCCTGGTCACATTCACACCTCACATCACATGACAGAACCCCTGGTCACATTCACACCTCACATCACATGACAGAACCCCTGGTCACATTCACACCTCACATCACATGACAGAACCCCTAGTCACATTCACACCTCACATCACATGACAGAACCCCTGGTCACATTCACACCTCACATCACATGACAGAACCCCTGGTCACATTCACACCTCACATCACATGACAGAACCCCTGGTCACATTCACACATCACATGACAGAACCCCTGGTCACATTCACACCTCACATCACATGACAGAACCCCTGGTCACTTTCACACCTCACATCACATGACAGAACCCCTGGTCACATTCACACCTCACATCACATGACAGAACACCTGATCACATTCACACCTCACATCCCATGACAGAACCCCTGGTCACATTCAAATCACATGACAGAACACCTAATCACATTCACACCTCACACCACATCACATGACAGAACCCCTGGTCACATTCACACATCACATGACAGAACCCCTGGTCACATTCACACCTCACATCACATGACAGAACCCCTGGTCACATTCACACCTCACATTACATGACAGAACCCCTGGTCACATTCACACCTCACATCACATGACAGAACACCTGATCACATTCACACCTCACATCACATGACAGAACTCCTGGTCACATTCACACATCACATGACAGGACACCTGATCACATTCACACCTCACATCACATGACAGAACCCCTGGTCACATTCACACATCACATGACAGAACACCTAATCACATTCACACCTCACATCACATGACAGAACCCCTGGTCACATTTACACCTCACATGACATGACAGAACACCTGATCACATTCACACCTCACATCACATGACAGAACCCCTGGTCACATTCACACCTAACATCACATGACAGAACCCCTGGTCACATTCACACCTCACATCACATGACAGAACCCCTGGTCACATTCACACCTCACATCACATGACAGAACCCCTGGTCACATTCACACCTCACATCACATGACAGAACCCCTGGTCACATTTACACCTCACATCACATGACAGAACCCCTGGTCACATTCACACCTCACATCACATGACAGAACCCCTGATCACATTCACACCTCACATGACAGAACACCTGATCGCATTCACACCTCACATCACATGACAGAACACCTGATCACATTCACACATCACATGACAGAACACCTGGTCACATTCACACCTCACATGACAGAACCCCTGGTCACATTCACACCTCACATGACAGAACACCTGGTCACATTCACACCTCACATCACATGACAGAACCCCTGGTCACATTCACACATCACATGACAGAACCCCTGGTCACATTCACACCTCACATCACATGACAGAACCCCTAGTCACATTCACACCTCACATCACATGACAGAACCCCTGTTCACATTCACACCTCACATGACAGAACCCCTGGTCACATTCACACCTCACATCACATGACAGAACCCCTGGTCACATTCACACCTCACATCGCATGACAGAACCCCTGGTCACAGTCACACCTCACATCACATGACAGAACCCCTGGTCACATTCACACCTCACATCACATGACAGAACCCCTGTTCACATTCACACCTCACATGACAGAACCCCTGGTCACATTCACACCTCACATCACATGACAGAACCCCTGGTCACAGTCACACCTCACATCACATGACAGAACCCCTGTTCACATTCACACCTCACATGACATGACAGAACCCCTGGTCACATTCACACCTCACATCACATGACAGAACCCCTGTTCACATTCACACCTCACATGACAGAACCCCTGGTCACATTCACACCTCACATGACAGAACCCCTGGTCACATTCACACCTCACATCACATGACAGAACCCCTGGTCACATTCACACCTCACATCACATGACAGAACCCCTGTTCACATTCACACCTCACATGACAGAACCCCTGGTCACATTCACACCTCACATCACATGACAGAACCCCTGGTCACATTCACACCTCACATCACATGACAGAACACCTGATCACATTCACACCTCACATCACATGACAGAACCCCTGGTCACATTCACACCTCACATCACATGACAGAACCCCTGGTCACATTCACACCTCACATCACATGACAGAACCCCTGTTCACATTCACACCTCACATGACAGAACCCCTGGTCACATTCACACCTCACATCACATGACAGAACCCCTGGTCACATTCACACCTCACATCACATGACAGAACACCTGATCACATTCACACCTCACATCACATGACAGAACCCCTGGTCACATTCACACCTCACATCACATGACAGAACACCTGATCACATTCCGTAGGCCACATCTTGTCTGTTTGCTTTGTTTAGTCTGAATGGGAGAATGGCTCAGCTTCCATCCCTCTGCTTCCAATGTGTCACCATGATAAGAGTTTCAACTTCACAGCTCCAGAGCTCCACAGCTCCAGACAACAAACAGAGAGACAGAATAGAGGAAGACAACGCAGGGAGGGGGGAGGTGTTCTTCTGAGTGTGTGTGTGTGTGTGTGTGTGTGTGTGTGTGGTCTTCTCTTGAGGGAGTATAGACAGGGTCTCTGTTCCATTTAGCAACAGTGTAAATGACCATCCACATGTTTTCACTTCACGCTGCTGTGGACGGAGGAATCCTCTGTTTGCTATTGTATAATGCTACACACACACACACACTCTGCACATGCACACATACACACACACACACACACACACACACACACACACACAAATCTGCGTTCTATTGTTTAACAGTACATGTTACATTCATGTTACATTCAATAATCCTATTGGATTAATATTATAATTCAGAATAGATCAATATATTACCCTGTGTCACGTTCTGACCTCTATTTCCTTTGTTTTTGTATTTATTTAGTATGGTCAGGGCGTGAGTTGGGTGGGCAGTCTATGTTTGTTTTTCTATGTTTTGAGTTCTCACGTTTCTTGTTTTTTTTTCCGTTAGTTTGTTCATGTATAGTGTCGTCAATAAATACAATGAACAACCACCACGCTGCGCTTTGGTCCGCCTCTACTTCACAGGAAGAGAATCGTTACAGAATCACCCACCACAACAGGACCAAGCGGTGTGGTAATGGGTAAAGGAGAAAGCAGCAGCAGGAGCAGCGCGAGGAGGTATGGACATGGGAGGACGAATTAGACGGTAAAGGACCTTGGGCTCAGCCAGGAGAATATCGCCGCCCCAAGGAAGAACGGGAGGCGGCGAAAGCGGAGAGGCGCTGGTACGAGGAGGCAGCGCGGCGTCGTGGATGGAAGCCCGGGAGTCAGCCCCAAAAATTTCTTGGGGGGGGGCTAACAGGGAGTATGGCTACGCCAGGTAGGAGACCTGAGCCAACTTCCTGTGGTTACCGGGGGGCTAGAGAGACCGGGCAGGCACCGTGTTATGCTGTGGAGCGCACGGTGTCCCCAGTGCGGGTGCACAGCCCGGTGCGGTACATTCCAGCTCCGCGTATCGGCCGGGCTAGAGTGGGCATCGAGCCAAGTGCCATGAAGCCGGCTCTACGCATCTGGTCTCCAGTGCGTCTCCTTGGGCCGGCTTACATGGCACCAGCCTTGCGCACGGTGTCCCCGGTTCGCCTGCATAGCCCAGTGCGGGCTATTCCACCTCGCCGCACTGGCAGGGATGACCGGGACCATTCAACCGGGTAAGGTTGGGCAGGCTCGGTGCTCAAGAGCTCCAGTGCGCCTGCACGGCCCGGTCTATCCGTCACCACCTCCACACCCCAGCCCTCCGGTGGCAGCTCCCCGTACCAGGCTGTCTCTCCGGCCCATCCGTCCAGAGCCTTCCTCCTCTCCAGCTCTGCCGGAGCCTCCCGCCTGTCCGGCGCCTCTGCCGGAGCCTCCCGCCTGTCCGGCGCCTCTGCCGGAGCCTCCCGCCTGTCCGGCGCCTCTGCCGGAGCCTCCCGCCTGTCCGGCGCCTCTGCCGGAGCCTCCCGCCTGTCCGGCGCCTCTGCCGGAGCCTCCCGCCTGTCCGGCGCCTCTGCCGGAGCCTCCCGCCTGTCCGGCGCCTCTGCCGGAGCCTCCCGCCTGAACGGCGCCTCTGCCGGAGCCTCCCGCCTGTCCGGCGCCTCTGCCGGAGCCTCCCGCCTGTCCGGCGCCTCTGCCGGAGCCTCCCGCCTGTCCGGCGCCTCTGCCGGAGCTTCCCGTCTGCCCGGCGCCTCTGCCAGAGCTTCGCGTCTGCCCGGCGCCATCGGAGCTTCCCGTCTGCCCAGCGCCGCCAGCGCCGCCCGTCTGCCCAGCGCCGCCCGTCTGCCCAGCGCCGCCAGCGCCGCCCGTCTGCCCAGCGCCGCCAGTGCCGCCCGTCTGCCCAGTGCCGCCCGTCTGCCCAGCGCCGCCAGTGCCGCCCGTCTGCCCAGCGCCGCCAGTGCCGCCCGTCTGCCAGGAGCCGCCAATGCCGCCCGTCAGCCAGGGGCCGCCAGTGCCGCCAGTCAGCCAGGGGCCGCCAGTGCCGCCAGTCAGCCAGGGGCCGCCAGTGCCGCCAGTCAACCAGGGGCCACCAGTGCCGCCAGTCAGCCCAGCGCCAGCGCCGCCAGTCAACCAGGGGCCGCCAGTCAGCCAGGGGCCGCCAGTGCCGCCAGTCAGCCAGGGGCCGCTAGAGCCCCTCCGCCCGGAGCAGCTGTCCCTCTGTCCCGAGCAGCTGTCCCTCTGTCCCGAGCAGCTGTCCCTCTGTCCCGAGCAGCTGTCCCTCTGTCCCGAGCAGCTGTCCCTCTGTCCCGAGCAGCTGTCCCTCTGTCCCGAGCAGCTGTCCCTCTGTCCCGAGAAGCTGCCCCTCTGTCCCAAGCAGCCCCTCTGTCCAGTGGGGTCATTGAGAGGGGTGGGCATGGTGAGTAAGCCACGGAGGCGGACAATAAGGCGGACTGAGACAATGGCGAAGTGGGGTCCGCGTCCCGCGCCAGAGCCGCCACCGCGGACAGACGCCCACCCAGACCCTCCCCTATAGGTCAAGGTTTTGCGGCCGGAGTCCGCACCTTTGGGGGGGGGTACTGTCACGTTCTGACCTCTATTTCCTTTGTTTTTGTATTTATTTAGTATGGTCAGGGCGTGAGTTGGGTGGGCAGTCTATGTTTGTTTTTCTATGTTTTGGTCTAGTTCTATGTTCGGCCTGATATGGTTCTCAATCAGAGGCAGGTGTTCGTCATTGTCTCTGATTGGGAACCATATTTAGGTAGCCTGGGTTTCACTGTGTGTTGGTGGGTGATTGTTCCTGTTTTTGTGTTTGCACCAGACAGGGCTGTTTTGAGTTCTCACGTTTCTTGTTTTTTTTTCCGTTAGTTTGTTCATGTATAGTGTCGTCAATAAATACAATGAACAACCACCACGCTGCGCTTTGGTCCGCCTCTACTTCACAGGAAGAGAATCGTTACACCCTGATTATAATATAGAACAGATCAATATATTACCCTGATTATAATACAGAATAGATCAATATATTACCCTGATTATAATATAGAACAGATCAATATATTACCCTGATTATAATATATAATAGATCAATATATTACCCTGATTATAATATATAATAGATCAATATATTACCCTGATTATAACGCAGAATAAATCAATATATTACCCTGATTCTAATATAGAACAGATCAATATATTATCTGTTTTCTTATTTCTACCTTTACATTGTTTATTCATTGCTCTCCAGCATGTTTAGATACAATAACATGTAATTATCCATCACTCATCCAACATGTTAGATACAATAACATGTAATTAACCATCACTCATCCAGCATGATGTAATTAACCATCACTCATCCAACATGTTTAGATACAATAACATGCAATTAACCATCACTCATCCAGCATGTTTAGGTACAATAACATGTAATTAACCATCACTCATCCAGCATGATGTAATTAACCATCACTCATCCAACATGTTTAGATACAATAACATGTAATTAACCATCACTCATCCAGCATGTTTAGATACAATAACATGTAATTAACCATCACTCATCCAACATGTTTAGATACAATAACATGTAATTAACCATCACTCATCCAGCATGATGTAATTAACCATCACTCATCCAGCATGATGTAATTAACCTTGAAATCACTGCAAGTAAATGGTCCTCTTCGTGATGTCATATTCTGGATAAGTAGCACGGTAAGAAGAGAAACCTTTGGGGTTTTCAATGATGTTAACTAGACTTCACGTCAAACTGTGAGAGCATATGTTCTACAGACTGTCTTCAATGATTCATTATCTTGATCATTAAAGAGTGATGTCGCAAAAGTGCTCCGTGGTATGGTGGATTCTGACAGGTTCTCTAACTACACTATGGTAGATTCTGACAGGAACTCTAACTACACTATGGTAGATTCTGACAGGATCTCTAACTACACTATGGTCGATTCTGACAGGAACTCTAACTACACTATGGTAGATTCTGACAGGATCTCTAACTACACTATGGTCGATTCTGACAGGAACTCTAACTACACTATGGTAGATTCTGACAGGAACTCTAACTACACTAACACTATGGTGGATTCTGACAGGATCTCTAACTACACTATGGTCGATTCTGACAGGTTCTCTAACTACACTATGGTCGATTCTGACAGGAACTCTAACTACACTATGGTGGATTCTGACAGGAACTCTAACTACACTATGGTGGATTCTGTCAGGATCTCTAACTACACTATGGTAGATTCTGACAGGATCTCTAACTACACTATGGTAGATTCTGACAGGAACTCTAACTACACTATGGTGGATTCTGACAGGAACTCTAACTACACTAACACTATGGTAGATTCTGACAGGTTCTCTGACTACACTATGGTAGATTCTGACAGGAACTCTAACTACACTAACACTATGGTAGATTCTGACAGGAACTCTAACTACACTATGGTGGATTCTGACAGGATCTCTAACTACACTATGGTGGATTCTGACAGGAAAACCCTTAAGTTGTTCTTAGTTTTATTGACTGTTTTCTGTCACTTTTCTTATAGCTTAGATGCAAATAAAACACAACCCCAAGAATAAAAAATACTCTTTGCAGGACAGCTTGGTACTTTTCTTGCGTGTTTGCGTTATTAACTTGTGTCTAAGTGCTCAAAACAAAGTGCCATTGACTTCCTTGTCTCTTCGGCTTCAGATTACAGCGGGTTCATTGGGTTGTGATTTTAATATGTTCATGAAAACGATATCCGCTCCCTCTGAGAAAACAAACTGTCAAATCGCTTGCCTGAACGCAGAATAAACAGAAAACAGACGGGGTAGACATTTTGTTTTCATCTTTTAGCCGGACAGCTTGGCTGCTGTCGCTTTAGATAAACAGGGAAATTAATGAATAGATTTAGCTTTTTAAAAGATGCATGGCAACAACCTCTGTGGGGGGCTATCGAGGTGACATGATTTATTTGTGAATGTAATCTTAGTTTTCTGTTCCTCAAGGACCAAAATGATTTACACTTGTCGGTTGTGGTGTAGAAGGAACTGCGTTTGAAGTAACAACGGAGACACCAACGTTAACAGAGAGCGCACATACTAAACAATCAGATTAGAGAGATTGTTCCGGATGTTTACTTTGTCGTTATATGGTTTCAGTCTGGTGTTTGGACTGGCTGAGGTTAGGTCAGGTCTAGTCATCAACCTCGATACACTTGAGAAAACAGGGTGATGATTTAGTCAACAGGGTGATGATTTATCCAACAGGGGTGATGATTTAGTCAACAGGGTGATGATTTATCCAACAGGTTTGATGTTTTATCCAACAGGGGTGATGATTTATCCAAAAGGGGTGATGATTTATCCAACAAGGGTGATGATTTATCCAACAAGGGTGATGATTTATCCAACAGGTTTGATGTTTTATCCAACAGGGGTGATGATTTATCCAACAGGGTGTTGATTTATCCAACAGGGTGATGTTTTATCCAACAGGGGTGATGATTTATCCAACAGGGTGTTGATTTATCCAACAGGGTGATGATTTATCCAACAGGGTGATGATTTATCTAACAGGGTGATGTTTTATCCAACAGGGGTGATGATTTATCTAACAGGGTGATGTTTTATCCAACAGGGGTGATGTTTTATCCAACAGGGGTGATGATTTATCTAACAGGGTGATGTTTTATCCAACAGGGGTGATGTTTTATCCAACAGGGTTGATGTTTTATCCAACAGGGTTGATGTTTTATCCAACAGGGTTGATGTTTTATCCAACAGGGTGATGTTTTATCCAACAGGGGTGATGTTTTATCCAACAGGGTTGATGTTTTATCCAACAGGGTGATGTTTTATCCAACAGGGGTGATGATTTATCTAACAGGGTGATGTTTTATCCAAAAGGGGTGATGTTTTATCCAACAGGGTTGATGTTTTATCCAACAGGGGTGATGTTTTATCCAACAGGGTTGATGTTTTATCCAACAGGGTTGATGTTTTATCCAACAGGTTTGATGTTTTATCCAACAGGGTGATGTTTTATCCAACAGGGTGATGAGGGGGAGTGTCTCCACGTGACTGGGGTGATGTTTTATCTAACAGGGTGATGATTTATCCAACAGGGTTGATGATTTAGTCAACATGGTGAGGATTTATCCAACAGGGTTGATGATTTATCCAACAGGGTGATTTAAAAAAAAATATTTTACCTTTATTTAACTAGGCAAGTCAGTTAAGAACAAATTCTTATATTCAATGTCAGCCTAGGACAGTGGGTTAACGGCCTGTTCAGAATGACAGATTTGTACCTTGTCAGCTCGGGGATTTGAACTTGCAACCTTCCGGTTACTAGTCCAACACTCTAACCACTAGGCTACCCTGCCGCCCCGACAAGGGGGAGTGTCTCCATGTGACTGGGGTGACCCTAGATGAACACTTATGAGGTGGTATTGATTAAACAATGAAGTTCGTAGCATGAGGTGAGTTACACTTGTATGTGTCACCTCATTAATTGTACGCTGCCTAATTTTTCCTGTGTTACACCGTTATCTAGATTCAGTGAATTACTGTATGTATCCTCCTTCTGTATCCATGGAGACAGTGTTGTTGAATTACTGTATGTCTCCTGCTGTATCCATGGAGACAGTGTTGTTGAATTACTGTATGTCTCCTCCTTCTGTATCCACGGAGACAGTGTTGTCGAATTACTGTACGTCTCCTCCTTCTGTATCCACGGAATCAGTGTTGTTGAATTACTGTATGTCTCCTCCTCCTGTATCCACGGAGACAGTGTTGTTGAATTACTGTATGTCTCCTCCTCCTGTATCCACGGAGACAGTGTTGTTGAATTACTGTATGTCTCGTCCTCCTGTATCCAGGGAAACAGTGTTGTTGAATTACTGTATGTCTCCTGCTGTATCCACGGAGACAGTGTTGTTGAATTACTGTATGTCTCCTCCTGTATCCACGGAGACAGTGTTGTTGAATTACTGTATGTCTCCTCCTCCTGTATCCAGGGAAACAGTGTTGTTGAATTACTGTATGCCTCCTCCTTCCGTATCCATGGAGACAGTATTGTTAATAACAAGCTGTATCTAATAACTCTGAAGCTTGGACTGAATGATACGAGAGATTTGCTTGATTAAGTTGCCGTGTTTTTCCGTAGATAGATAGCACTTGGGGAATGGCAATTCCTCACCTTAGAAAGCAATGGTTCAATGAATGTTGATACGAAAAGCCATTTATATAAAAGGTGAGGTACGGGTCATGTCTATCTTCAGTTATAACTGATGAAGCAGAGTGTCAATGTGAAATGGTACAGTACTGTATGTTTTCACCAACTAGCATTGGAGATTGGGATTCCATATCTGACCTTACAAAGCATTAGTATAATGAACGTTGAGGGGAAAAGGTGAGTTAGAGGCCATGAGAGTCATTAAAAAAGGTCAACGCTGTGTTTTGTAATCTTCATGAAACTTCTTCAGGAGAGTTACAGACAGACAAATATAGACGTGTCATGTTGTCGTTAGGATTCATTCAAGACGAGGCTTTGAGACGGGTAAGACTGAAAGTGATTGTGTCTTTAGCTGGAGTTTCTCCTGTGAGCCTATCAACACGTCCTCAGTCAGTCCCCCTTCCTCTATCAACACCCCTACAGTCCTCAGTCAGTCCCTCTTCCTCTATCAACACCCCTACAGTCCTCAGTCAGTCCCTGTTCCTCTATCAACACCCCTACAGTCCTCAGTCAGTCCCCCTTCCGCTATCAACACCCCTACAGTCCTCAGTCAGTCCCTCTTCCTCTATCAACAGCCCTACAGTCCTCAGTCAGTCCCTCTTCCTCTATCAACAGCCCTACAGCCCTTAGTCAGTCCCTCTTCCTTTATCAACAGCCCTACAGTCCTCAGTCAGTCCCTCTTCCTCTATCAACACCCCTACAGTCCTCAGTCAGTCCCCCTTCCTCTATCAACACCCCTACAGTCCCCAGTCAGTCCCTCTTCCTTTATCAACACCCCTACAGTCCTCAGCCAGTCCCTCTTCCTCTATCAACACCCCTACAGTCATCAGTCAGTCCCTCTTCCTCTGTCAACACCGCCACAGTCCTCAGTCAGTCCCTCTTCCTCTATCAACAGCCCTACAGTCCTCAGTCAGTCCCCCTTACTCTATCAACACCCCTACAGTCCTCAGTCAGTCCCCCTTCCTCTATCAAAAGCCCTACAGTCCTCAGTCAGTCCCTCTTCCTCTATCAACACCCCTACAGTCATCAGTCAGTCCCCGTTCCTCTATCAACACCCCTACAGTCATCAGTCAGTCCCCGTTCCTCTATCAACAGCCCTACAGTCCTAAGTCAGTCCCTCTTCCTCTATCAACACCCCTACAGTCATCAGTCAGTCCCCGTTCCTCTATCAACACCTCTACAGTCCTCAGTCAGTCCCTCTTCCTCTATCAACACGTCCTCAGTCAGTCCCCCTTCCTCTATCAACACCCCTACAGTCCTCAGTCAGTCCCTCTTCCTCTGTCAACACCCCTACAGTCCTCAGTCAGTCCCCCTTCCTCTATCAACACTCCTACAGTCCTCAGTCAGTCCCCATTCTTCTATAAACACCCCTACAGTCCTCAGTCAGTCCCCCTTCCTTTATCAACACCCCTACAGTCCTCAGTCAGTCCCCCTCCTCTGTCAACACCCCTACAGTCCTCAGTCAGTCCCCCTTCCTCTGTCAACACCCCTACAGTCCTCAGTCAGTCCCCCTTCCTCTATCAACACCCCTACAGTCCTCAGTCAGTCCCTCTTCCTCTATCAACACCCGTACAGTCCTCAGTCAGTCCCCCTTCCTCTATCAACACCCCTACAGTCCTCAGTCAGTCCCCCTTCCTCTGTCAACACCCCTACAGTCCTCAGTCAGTCCCTCTTCCTCTGTCAACACCCCTACAGTCCTCAGTCAGTCCCTCTTCCTCTGTCAACACCCCTACAGTCCTCAGTCAGTCCCTCTTCCTCTGTCAACACCCCTACAGTCCTCAGTCAGTCCCTCTTCCTCTGTCAACACCCCTACAGTCCTCAAACAGTCCCCCTTCCTCTATCAACACCCCTACAGTCCTCAGTCAGTCCCCCTTCCTTTATCAACACCCCTACAGTCCTCAGTCAGACCCCCTTCCTTTATAAACACCCCTACAGTCCTCAGTCAGTCCCCCTTCCTCTATCAACACCCCTACAGTCCTCAGTCAGTCCCCCTTCCTCTGTCAACACCCCTACAGTCCTCAGTCAGTCCCTCTTCCTCTATCAACACCCCTACAGTCCTCAGTCAGTCCCCCTTCCTCTGTCAACACCCCTACAGTCCTCAGTCCGTGCCCCTTCCTTTATCAACACCTCTACAGTCCTCAGTCAGTCCCCCTTCCTCTATCAACACCCCTACAGTCCTCAGTCAGTCCCCCTTCCTTTATCAACACCCCTACAGTCCTCAGTCAGTCCCCCTTCCTCTATCAACACCCCTACAGTCCTCAGTCAGTCCCCCTTCCTCTATCAACACCCCTACAGTCCTCAGTCAGTCCCCCTTCCTTTATCAACACCCCTACAGTCCTCAGTCAGTCCCCCTTCCTCTATCAACACCCCTACAGTCCTCAGTCAGTCCCTCTACCTTTATCAACACCCCTACAGTCCTCAGTCAGTCCCCCTTCCTTTATCAACACCCCTACAGTCCTCAGTCAGTCCCCTTCCTCTATCAACACCCCTACAGTCCTCAGTCAGTCCCTCTTCCTCTATCAACACCCCTACAGTCCTCAGTCAGACCCCCTTCCTTTATCAACACCCCTACAGTCCTCAGTCAGTCCCCCTTCCTCTATCAACACCCCTAAAGTCCTCAGTCAGTCCCCATTCCTCTGTCAACACCCCTACAGTCCTCAGTCAGTCCCTCTTCCTCTATCAACACCCCTACAGTCCTCAGTCAGTCCCCCTTCCTCTGTCAACACCCCTACAGTCCTCAGTCAGTGCCCCTTCCTTTATCAACACCTCTACAGTCCTCAGTCAGTCCCCCTTCCTCTGTCAACACCCCTACAGTCCTCAGTCAGTCCCCCTTCCTTTATCAACACCCCTACAGTCCTCAGTCAGTCCCCCTTCCTCTATCAACACCCCTACAGTCCTCAGTCAGTCCCTCTTCCTCTATCAACACCCCTACAGTCCTCAGTCAGTCCCCCTTCCTTTATCAACACCCCTACAGTCCTCAGTCAGTCCCTCTTCCTCTGTCAACACCCCTACAGTCCTCAGTCAGTCCCTCTTCCTCTGTCAACACCCCTACAGTCCTCAAACAGTCCCCCTTCCTCTATCAACACCCCTACAGTCCTCAGTCAGTCCCCCTTCCTTTATCAACACCCCTACAGTCCTCAGTCAGACCCCCTTCCTTTATCAACACCCCTACAGTCCTCAGTCAGTCCCTCTTCCTCAGTCAACACCCCTACAGTCCTCAGTCAGTCCCTCTTCCTCTATCAACAGCCCTACAGTCCTCAGTCAGTCCCCCTTCCTCTATCAACACCCCTACAGTCCTCAGTCAGTCCCCCTTCCTCTATCAAAAGCCCTACAGTCCTCAGTCAGTCCCTCTTCCTCTATCAACACCCCTACAGTCATCAGTCAGTCCCCGTTCCTCTATCAACACCCCTACAGTCATCAGTCAGTCCCCGTTCCTCTATCAACAGCCCTACAGTCCTCAGTCAGTCCCTCTTCCTCTATCAACACCCCTACAGTCATCAGTCAGTCCCCGTTCCTCTATCAACACCTCTACAGTCCTCAGTCAGTCCCTCTTCCTCTATCAACACGTCCTCAGTCAGTCCCCCTTCCTCTATCAACACCCCTACAGTCCTCAGTCAGTCCCTCTTCCTCTGTCTACACCCCTACAGTCCTCAGTCAGTCCCCCTTCCTCTATCAACACTCCTACAGTCCTCAGTCAGTCCCCATTCTTCTATAAACACCCCTACAGTCCTCAGTCAGTCCCCCTTCCTTTATCAACACCCCTACAGTCCTCAGTCAGTCCCCCTCCTCTGTCAACACCCCTACAGTCCTCAGTCAGTCCCCCTTCCTCTGTCAACACCCCTACAGTCCTCAGTCAGTCCCCCTTCCTCTATCAACACCCCTACAGTCCTCAGTCAGTCCCTCTACCTTTATCAACACCCCTACAGTCCTCAGTCAGTCCCCCTTCCTTTATCAACACCCCTACAGTCCTCAGTCAGTCCCCCTTCCTCTATCAACACCCCTACAGTCCTCAGTCAGTCCCTCTTCCTCTATCAACACCCCTACAGTCCTCAGTCAGACCCCCTTCCTTTATCAACACCCCTACAGTCCTCAGTCAGTCCCCCTACCTATATCAACACCCCTACAGTCCTCAGTCAGTCCCCCTTCCACTGTCAACACCCCTACAGTCCTCAGTCAGTCCCTCTTCCTCTATCAACACCCCTACAGTCCTCAGTCAGTCCCCCTTCCTCTGTCAACACCCCTACAGTCCTCAGTCAGTGCCCCTTCCTTTATCAACACCTCTACAGTCCTCAGTCAGTCCCCCTTCCTCTATCAACACCCCTACAGTCCTCAGTCAGTCCCCCTTCCTTTATCAACACCCCTACAGTCCTCAGTCAGTCCCCCTTCCTCTATCAACACCCCTACAGTCCTCAGTCAGTCCCTCTTCCTCTATCAACAGCCCTACAGTCCTCAGTCAGTCCCCCTTCCTCTATCAACACCCCTACAGTCCTCAGTCAGTCCCCCTTCCTCTATCAAAAGCCCTACAGTCCTCAGTCAGTCCCTCTTCCTCTATCAACACCCCTACAGTCATCAGTCAGTCCCCGTTCCTCTATCAACACCCCTACAGTCATCAGTCAGTCCCCGTTCCTCTATCAACAGCCCTACAGTCCTCAGTCAGTCCCTCTTCCTCTATCAACACCCCTACAGTCATCAGTCAGTCCCCGTTCCTCTATCAACACCTCTACAGTCCTCAGTCAGTCCCTCTTCCTCTATCAACACGTCCTCAGTCAGTCCCCCTTCCTCTATCAACACCCCTATAGTCCTCAGTCAGTCCCTCTTCCTCTGTCATCACCCCTACAGTCCTCAGTCAGTCCCCCTTCCTCTATCAACACTCCTACAGTCCTCAGTCAGTCCCCATTCTTCTATAAACACCCCTACAGTCCTCAGTCAGTCCCCCTTCCTTTATCAACACCCCTACAGTCCTCAGTCAGTCCCTCTCCTTTGTCAACACCCCTACAGTCCTCAGACAGTCCCCCTTCCTCTGTCAACACCCCTACAGTCCTCAGTCAGTCCCCCTTCCTCTATCAACACCCCTACAGTCCTCAGTCAGTCCCTCTTCCTCTATCAACACCCGTACAGTCCTCAGTCAGTCCCCCTTCCTCTATCAACACCCCTACAGTCCTCAGTCAGTCCCCCTTCCTCTGTCAACACCCCTACAGTCCTCAGTCAGTCCCTCTTCCTCTGTCAACACCCCTACAGTCCTCAGTCAGTCCCTCTTCCTCTGTCAACACCCCTACAGTCCTCAGTCAGTCCCTCTTCCTCTGTCAACACCCCTACAGTCCTCAGTCAGTCCCTCTTCCTCTGTCAACACCCCTACAGTCCTCAAACAGTCCCCCTTCCTCTATCAACACCCCTACAGTCCTCAGTCAGTCCCCCTTCCTTTATCAACACCCCTACAGTCCTCAGTCAGACCCCCTTCCTTTATCAACACCCCTACAGTCCTCAGTCAGTCCCCCTTCCTCTATCAACACCCCTACAGTCCTCAGTCAGTCCCCCTTCCTCTGTCAACACCCCTACAGTCCTCAGTCAGTCCCTCTTCCTCTATCAACACCCCTACAGTCCTCAGTCAGTCCCCCTTCCTCTGTCAACACCCCTACAGTCCTCAGTCCGTGCCCCTTCCTTTATCAACACCTCTACAGTCCTCAGTCAGTCCCCATTCCTCTATCAACACCCCTACAGTCCTCAGTCAGTCCCCCTTCCTTTATCAACACCCCTACAGTCCTCAGTCAGTCCCCCTTTCTCTATCAACACCCCTACAGTCCTCAGTCAGTCCCCCTTCCTCTATCAACACCCCTACAGTCCTCAGTCAGTCCCCCTTCCTTTATCAACACCCCTACAGTCCTCAGTCAGTCCCCCTTCCTCTATCAACACCCCTACAGTCCTCAGTCAGTCCCTCTACCTTTATCAACACCCCTACAGTCCTCAGTCAGTCCCCCTTCCTTTATCAACACCCCTACAGTCCTCAGTCAGTCCCCCTTCCTCTATCAACACCCCTACAGTCCTCAGTCAGTCCCTCTTCCTCTATCAACACCCCTACAGTCCTCAGTCAGACCCCCTTCCTTTATCAACACCCCTACAGTCCTCAGTCAGTCCCCCTTCCTCTATCAACACCCCTACAGTCCTCAGTCAGTCCCCCTTCCTCTGTCAACACCCCTACAGTCCTCAGTCAGTCCCTCTTCCTCTATCAACACCCCTACAGTCCTCAGTCAGTCCCCCTTCCTCTGTCAACACCCCTACAGTCCTCAGTCAGTGCCCCTTCCTTTATCAACACCTCTACAGTCCTCAGTCAGTCCCCCTTCCTCTATCAACACCCCTACAGTCCTCAGTCAGTCCCCCTTCCTTTATCAACACCCCTACAGTCCTCAGTCAGTCCCCCTTCCTCTATCAACACCCCTACAGTCCTCAGTCAGTCCCTCTTCCTCTATCAACACCCCTACAGTCCTCAGTCAGTCCCCCTTCCTTTATCAACACCCCTACAGTCCTCAGTCAGTCCCCCTTCCTCTATCAACACCCCTACAGTCCTCAGTCAGTCCCTCTACCTTTATCAACACCCCTACAGTCCTCAGTCAGTCCCCCTTCCTTTATCAACACCCCTACAGTCCTCAGTCAGTCCCCCTTCCTCTATCAACACCCCTACAGTCCTCAGTCAGTCCCTCTTCCTCTGTCAACAGCCCTACAGTCCTCAGTCAGTCCCCCTCCTCTGTCAACACCCCTACAGTCCTCAGTCAGTCCCCCTTCCTCTGTCAACACCCCTACAGTCCTCAGTCAGTCCCCCTTCCTCTATCAACACCCCTACAGTCCTCAGTCAGTCCCCCTTCCTTTATCAACACCCCTACAGTCCTCAGTCAGACCCCCTTCCTTTATCAACACCCCTACAGTCCTCAGTCAGTCCCCCTTCCTCTATCAACACCTCTACAGTCCTCAGTCAGTCCCCCTTCCTCTGTCAACACCCCTACAGTCCTCAGTCAGTCCCTCTTCCTCTATCAACACCCCTACAGTCCTCAGTCAGTCCCCCTTCCTCTGTCAACACCCCTACAGTCCTCAGTCAGTCCCCCTTCCTTTATCAACACCCCTACAGTCCTCAGTCAGTCCCCCTTCCTCTATCAACACCCCTACAGTCCTCAGTCAGTCCCCCTTCCTTTATCAACACCCCTACAGTCCTCAGTCAGTCCCTCTTCCTCTATCAACACCAATACAGTCCTCAGTCAGTCCCCCTTCCTCTATCAACACCCCTACAGTCCTCAGTCAGTCCCCCTTCCTTTATCAACACCCCTACAGTCCTCAGTCAGTCCCCCTTCCTCTATCAACACCCCTACAGTCCTCAGTCAGTCCCTCTACCTTTATCAACACCCCTACAGTCCTCAGTCAGTCCCCCTTCCTTTATCAACACCCCTACAGTCCTCAGTCAGTCCCCCTTCCTCTATCAACACCCCTACAGTCCTCAGTCAGTCCCTCTTCCTCTATCAACACCCCTACAGTCCTCAGTCAGTCCCCCTTCCTCTATCAACACCCCTACAGTCCTCAGTCAGTCCCCCTTCCTCTATCAACACCCCTACAGTCCTCAGTCAGTCCCTCTTCCTCTATCAACACCCCTACAGTCCTCAGTCAGTCCCTCTTCCTCTATCAACACCCCTACAGTAATCAGTCAGTCCCCCTTCCTTTATCAACACCCCTACAGTCATCAGTCAGTCCCCCTTCCTTTATCAACACCCCTACATTCCTCAGTCAGTCCCCCTTCCTCTATCAACACCCCTACAGTCCTCAGTCAGTCCCTCTTCCTCTGTAAACAGCCCTACAGTCCTCAGTCAGTCCCTCTTCCTCTGTCAACAGCCCTACAGTCCTCAGTCAGTCCCTCTTCCTCTATCAACACCCCTACAGTCCTCAGTCAGTCCCTCTTCCTCTGTCAACACCCCTACAGTCCTCAGTCAGTCCCTCTTCCTCTATCAACACCCCTACAGTCCTCAGTCAGTCCCTCTTCCTCTATCAACACCCCTACAGTCCTCAGTCAGTCCCCCTTCCTCTATCAACACCCCTACAGTCCTCAGTCAGTCCCTCTTCCTCTATCAACACCCCTACAGTCCTCAGTCAGTCCCTCTTCCTCTATCAACAGCCATACAGTCACTCAGTCAGTCCCTCTTCCTCTATCAACACACCTACAGTCATCAGTCAGTCCCCCTTCCTCTATCAACACCCCTACAGTCCTCAGTCAGTCCCTCTTCCTTTATCAACACCCCTACAGTCCTCAGTCAGTCCCTCTTCCTCTATCAACACCCCTACAGTCCTCAGTCAGTCCCTCTTCCTCTATCAACAGCCATACAGTCACTCAGTCAGTCCCTCTTCCTCTATCAACACACCTACAGTAATCAGTCAGTCCCCCTTCCTTTATCAACACCCCTACAGTCATCAGTCAGTCCCCCTTCCTTTATCAACACCCCTACAGTCCTCAGTCAGTCCCCCTTCCTCTATCAACACCCCTACAGTCCTCAGTCAGTCCCTCTTCCTCTATCAACACCCCTACAGTCCTCAGTCAGTCCCCCTTCCTCTATCAACACCCCTACAGTCCTCAGTCAGTCCCCCTTCCTCTATCAACACCCCTACAGTCCTCAGTCAGTCCCTCTTCCTCTATCAACACCCCTACAGTCCTCAGTCAGTCCCTCTTCCTCTATCAACACCCCTACAGTAATCAGTCAGTCCCCCTTCCTTTATCAACACCCCTACAGTCATCAGTCAGTCCCCCTTCCTTTATCAACACCCCTACATTCCTCAGTCAGTCCCCCTTCCTCTATCAACACCCCTACAGTCCTCAGTCAGTCCCTCTTCCTCTGTCAACAGCCCTACAGTCCTCAGTCAGTCCCTCTTCCTCTGTCAACAGCCCTACAGTCCTCAGTCAGTCCCTCTTCCTCTATCAACACCCCTACAGTCCTCAGTCAGTCCCTCTTCCTCTGTCAACACCCCTACAGTCCTCAGTCAGTCCCTCTTCCTCTATCAACACCCCTACAGTCCTCAGTCAGTCCCTCTTCCTCTATCAACACCCCTACAGTCCTCAGTCAGTCCCCCTTCCTCTATCAACACCCTTACAGTCCTCAGTCAGTCCCTCTTCCTCTATCAACACCCCTACAGTCCTCAGTCAGTCCCTCTTCCTCTATCAACAGCCATACAGTCACTCAGTCAGTCCCTCTTCCTCTATCAACACACCTACAGTCATCAGTCAGTCCCCCTTCCTCTATCAACACCCCTACAGTCCTCAGTCAGTCCCTCTTCCTTTATCAACACCCCTACAGTCCTCAGTCAGTCCCTCTTCCTCTATCAACACCCCTACAGTCCTCAGTCAGTCCCTCTTCCTCTATCAACAGCCATACAGTCACTCAGTCAGTCCCTCTTCCTCTATCAACACACCTACAGTAATCAGTCAGTCCCCCTTCCTTTATCAACACCCCTACAGTCATCAGTCAGTCCCCCTTCCTTTATCAACACCCCTACATTCCTCAGTCAGTCCCCCTTCCTCTATCAACACCCCTACAGTCCTCAGTCAGTCCCTCTTCCTCTGTCAACAGCCCTACAGTCCTCAGTCAGTCCCTCTTCCTCTGTCAACAGCCCTACAGTCCTCAGTCAGTCCCTCTTCCTCTATCAACACCCCTACAGTCCTCAGTCAGTCCCTCTTCCTCTGTCAACACCCCTACAGTCCTCAGTCAGTCCCTCTTCCTCTATCAACACCCCTACAGTCCTCAGTCAGTCCCTCTTCCTCTATCAACACCCCTACAGTCCTCAGTCAGTCCCCCTTCCTCTATCAACACCCCTACAGTCCTCAGTCAGTCCCTCTTCCTCTATCAACACCCCTACAGTCCTCAGTCAGTCCCTCTTCCTCTATCAACAGCCATACAGTCACTCAGTCAGTCCCTCTTCCTCTATCAACACACCTACAGTCATCAGTCAGTCCCCCTTCCTCTATCAACACCCCTACAGTCCTCAGTCAGTCCCTCTTCCTTTATCAACACCCCTACAGTCCTCAGTCAGTTCCTCTTCCTCTATCAACACCCCTACAGTCACTCAGTCAGTCCCTCTTCCTCTATCAACAACCCTACAGTCATCAGTCAGTCCCCCTTCCTCTATCAACACCCCTACAGTCCTCAGTCAGTCCCTCTTCCTTTATCAACACCCCTACAGTCCTCAGTCAGTCCCTCTTCCTCTATCAACACCCCTACAGTCACTCAGTCAGTCCCTCTTCCTCTATCAACACCCCTACAGTCATCAGTCAGTCCCCGTTCCTCTATCAACACCCCTACAGTCCTCAGTCAGTCCCTCTTCCTCGATCAACACCCCTACAGTCACTCAGTCAGTCCCTCTTCCTCTATCAACACCCCTACAGTCATCAGTCAGTCCCCCTTCCTCTATCAACACCCCTACAGTCCTCAGTCAGTCCCTCTTCCTCTATCAACACCCCTACAGTCCTCAGTCAGTCCCTCTTCCTCTATCAACACCCCTACAGTCATCAGTCAGTCCCCCTTCCTCTATCAACACCCCTACAGTCCTCAGTCAGTCCCTCTTCCTCTATCAACACCCCTACAGTCATCAGTCAGTCCCCGTTCCTCTATCAACACCCCTACAGTCATCAGTCAGTCCCCGTTCCTCTATCAACAGCCCTACAGTCCTCAGTCAGTCCCTCTTCCTCTATCAACACCCCTACAGTCATCAGTCAGTCCCCGTTCCTCTATAAACACCCCTACAGTCCTCAGTCAGTCCCTCTTCCTCTATCAACACATCCTCAGTCAGTCCCCCTTCCTCTATCAACACTCCTACAGTCCTCAGTCAGTCCCCCTTCTTCTATAAACACCCCTACAGTCCTCAGGCAGTCCCCCTTCCTTTATCAACACCCCTACAGTCCTCAGTCAGTCCCCCTTCCTCTGTCAACACCCCTACAGTCCTCAGTCAGTCCCCCTTCCTCTGTCAACACCCCTACAGTCCTCAGTCAGTCCCCCTTCCTCTATCAACACCCCTACAGTCCTCAGTCAGTCCCTCTTCCTCTATCAACACCCGTACAGTCCTCAGTCAGTCCCCCTTCCTCTATCAACACCCCTACAGTCCTCAGTCAGTCCCCCTTCCTCTGTCAACACCCCTACAGTCCTCAGTCAGTCCCTCTTCCTCTGTCAACACCCCTACAGTCCTCAGTCAGTCCCTCTTCCTCTGTCAACACCCCTACAGTCCTCAGTCAGTCCCTCTTCCTCTGTCAACACCCCTACAGTCCTCAGTCAGTCCCTCTTCCTCTGTCAACACCCCTACAGTCCTCAGTCAGTCCCCCTTCCTCTATCAACACCCCTACAGTCCTCAGTCAGTCCTCCTTCCTTTATCAACACCCCTACAGTCCTCAGTCAGTCCCCCTTCCTTTATCAACACCCCTACAGTCCTCAGTCAGTCCCCCTTCCTCTATCAACACCCCTACAGTCCTCAGTCAGTCCCTCTTCCTCGATCAACACCCCTACAGTCACTCAGTCAGTCCCTCTTCCTCTATCAACACCCCTACAGTCATCAGTCAGTCCCCCTTCCTCTATCAACACCCCTACAGTCCTCAGTCAGTCCCTCTTCCTTTATCAACACCCCTACAGTCATCAGTCAGTCCCCCTTCCTCTATCAACACCCCTACAGTCCTCAGTCAGTCCCCCTTCCTCTATCAACACCCCTACAGTCCTCAGTCAGTCCCTCTTCCTCTATCAACACCCCTACAGTCATCAGTCAGTCCCCGTTCCTCTATCAACACCCCTACAGTCATCAGTCAGTCCCCGTTCCTCTATCAACAGCCCTACAGTCCTCAGTCAGTCCCTCTTCCTCTATCAACACCCCTACAGTCATCAGTCAGTCCCGTTCCTCTATCAACACCCCTACAGTCCTCAGTCAGTCCCTCTTCCTCGATCAACACCCCTACAGTCACTCAGTCAGTCCCTCTTCCTCTATCAACACCCGTACAGTCCTCAGTCAGTCCCTCTTCCTCGATCAACACCCCTACAGTCCTCAGTCAGTCCCTCTTCCTCTATCAACACCCGTACAGTCCTCAGTCAGTCCCCCTTCCTCTATCAACACCCCTACAGTCCTCAGTCAGTCCCCCTTCCTCTGTCAACACCCCTACAGTCCTCAGTCAGTCCCTCTTCCTCTGTCAACACCCCTACAGTCCTCAGTCAGTCCCTCTTCCTCTGTCAACACCCCTACAGTCCTCAGTCAGTCCCTCTTCCTCTGTCAACACCCCTACAGTCCTCAGTCAGTCCCTCTTCCTCTGTCAACACCCCTACAGTCCTCAGTCAGTCCCCCTTCTTCTATCAACACCCCTACAGTCCTCAGTCAGTCCCCCTTCCTTTATCAACACCCCTACAGTCCTCAGTCAGTCCCTCTTCCTCTATCAACAACCCTACAGTCCTCAGTCAGTCCCTCTTCCTCTATTAACACCCCTACAGTCATCAGTCAGTCCCCCTTCCTTTATCAACACCCCTACAGTCCTCAGTCAGTCCCCCTTCCTCTATCAACACCCCTACAGTCCTCAGTCAGTCCCTCTTCCTCTATCAACACCCCTACAGTCCTCAGTCAGTCCCTCTTCCTCTATCAACACCCCTACAGTCCTCAGTCAGTCCCTCTTCCTCTATCAACACCCCTACAGTCCTCAGTCAGTGCCTCTTCCTCTATCAACACCCCTACAGTCCTCAGTCAGTCCCTCTTCCTCTGTCAACAGCCCTACAGTCCTCAGTCAGTCCCCCTTCCTTTATCAACACCCCTACAGTCCTCAGTCAGTCCCCCTTCCTCTATCAACACCCCTACAGTCCTCAGTCAGTCCCCCTTCCTTTATCAACACCCCTACAGTCCTCAGTCAGTCCCCGTTCCTCTATCAACACCCCTACAGTCCTCAGTCAGTCCCCCTTCCTCTATCAACACCCCTACAGTCCTCAGTCAGTCCCCCTTCCTCTATCAACACCCCTACAGTCCTCAGTCAGTCCCTCTTCCTCTGTCAACAGCCCTACAGTCCTCAGTCAGTCCCTCTTCCTCTGTCAACAGCCCTACAGTCCTCAGTCAGTCCCTCTTCCTCTATCAACACCCCTACAGTCCTCAGTCAGTCCCTCTTCCTCTGTCAACACCCCTACAGTCCTCAGTCAGTCCCTCTTCCTCTATCAACACCCCTACAGTCCTCAGCCAGTCCCTCTTCCTCTATCAACACCCCTACAGTCCTCAGTCAGTCCCCCTTCCTCTATCAACACCCCTACAGTCCTCAGTCAGTCCCTCTTCCTCTATCAACACCCCTACAGTCCTCAGTCAGTCCCTCTTCCTCTATCAACAGCCATACAGTCACTCAGTCAGTCCCTCTTCCTCTATCAACACCCCTACAGTCATCAGTCAGTCCCCCTTCCTCTATCAACACCCCTACAGTCCTCAGTCAGTCCCTCTTCCTTTATCAACATCCCTACAGTCCTCAGTCAGTCCCTCTTCCTCTATCAACACCCCTACAGTCACTCAGTCAGTCCCTCTTCCTCTATCAACACCCCTACAGTCATCAGTCAGTCCCCGTTCCTCTATCAATACCCCTACAGTCCTCAATCAGTCCCTCTTCCTCTATCAACACCCCTACAGTCACTCAGTCAGTCCCTCTTCCTCTATCAACACCCCTACAGTCATCAGTCAGTCCCTCTTCCTCTATCAACACCCCTACAGTCCTCAGTCAGTCCCTCTTCCTCTATCAACACCCCTACAGTCCTCAGTCAGTCCCTCTTCCTCTATCAACAGCCATACAGTCACTCAGTCAGTCCCTCTTCCTCTATCAACACCCCTACAGTCATCAGTCAGTCCCCCTTCCTCTATCAACACCCCTACAGTCCTCAGTCAGTCCCTCTTCCTTTATCAACACCCCTACAGTCCTCAGTCAGTCCCTCTTCCTCTATCAACACCCCTACAGTCACTCAGTCAGTCCCTCTTCCTCTATCAACACCAACTACAGTCATCAGTCAGTCCCCCTTCCTCTATCAACACCCCTACAGTCCTCAGTCAGTCCCTCTTCCTCGATCAACACCCCTACAGTCACTCAGTCAGTCCCTCTTCCTCTATCAACACCCCTACAGTCATCAGTCAGTCCCCCTTCCTCTATCAACACCCCTACAGTCCTCAGTCAGTCCCTCTTCCTCTATCAACACCCCTACAGTCATCAGTCAGTCCCCCTTCCTCTATCAACACCCCTACAGTCCTCAGTCAGTCCCCCTTCCTCTATCAACACCCCTACAGTCCTCAGTCAGTCCCTCTTCCTCTATCAACACCCCTACAGTCCTCAGTCAGTCAGTGCAAGGAGAGGGAGAGGGAACAGTCGGTTGAGAAGGGGAGGAGTTAGAGCCAGATCATTACAGATTGTGATGAGTTGAGAAGGGGAGGAGTTAGAGCCAGATCATTACAGATTGTGATGAGTCGAGAAGGGGTGGAGTTATAGCCAGATCATTACAGATTGTGATGAGTTGAGAAGGGGAGGAGTTAGAGCCAGATCGTTACAGATTGTGATGAGTTGAGAAGGGGAGGAGTTAGAGCCAGATCATAACAGATTGTGATGATTTGAGAAGGGGAGGAGTTAGAGCCAGATCATTACAGATTGTGATGAGTTGAGAAGGGGGAGGAGTTAGAGCCAGATCATAACAGATTGTGATGATTTGAGAAGGGGAGGAGTTAGAGCCAGATCATTACAGATTGTGATGAGTTGAGAAGGGGAGGAGTTAGAGCCAGATCATTACAGATTGTGATTCGTTTTTTTGGTTGTGCAGATAGAGGGCCTGAATGTAGACTGATCCATTAGTCATGATGAACTCCCAACGGGATCCTCTCAACCAAAGTCAATTAAATGAAATCACTTATCACTTAGCATTTATCTCCTAGCTGCTGACTTGGCTGGTGTTGGTATTGTTTCTAATCAGATGGAATACTTCACGCATCACTGTGCCCGGACACAATCTAGGCCGGGCCCATCAATATGACTGTCATCGCTGTTATGAGAGACATTCATAATCACAACTACTCCGTTTTTGAGTTGCTCTCAAGACTTTCCAGTCTTCATACCTAGTTAGGCAGTAAGAAGGATATCTTGGACATTGCGTGAAAGATGTGAAGAGTAGAGACGGACTGGCTGCCTTCTCCCAAGGGGACGGCTGTGGATGAATGTTTGCTTCAGAAAACACAATCATGTTTTGAACTGTGTGTCTCTTCCGTTTGGGAGAAACAGTCCTTCGGGAGAAACAGTCCGTCGGGAAAAACAGTCCGTTTGGGAAAAACAGTCCGTTGGGAAAAACAGTCCGTTTGGGAAAAACAGTCCGTCGGGAGAAACAGTCCGTCGGGAAAAACAGTCCGTCGGGAAAAACAGTCCGTCGGGAGAAACAGTCTGTCGGGAAAAACAGTCCGTCGGGAGAAACAGTCCGTTGGGAGAAACAGTCCGTCGGGAGAAACAGTCCGTCGGGAGAAACAGTCCGTTGGGAAAAACAGTCCGTTGGGAAAAAAAGTCCGTCGGGAAAAACAGTCAGTCGGGAGAAACAGTCCGTCGGGAGAAACAGTCCGTTTGGGAAAAACAGTCCGTCGGGAAAAACAGTCCGTTTGGGAAAAACAGTCCGTCGGGAGAAACAGTCCGTTTGGGAAAAACAGTCCGTCGGGAGAAACAGTCCGTCGGGAGAAACAGTCCGTCGGGAGAAACAGTCCGTTTGGGAAAAACAGTCCGTCGGGAAAAACAGTCCGTTTGGGAAAAACAGTCCGTCGGGAGAAACAGTCCGTTTGGGAAAAACAGTCCGTCGGGAGAAACAGTCCGTTGGGAGAAACAGTCCGTCAGGAGAAACAGTCCGTCGGGAGAAACAGTCCGTTTGGGAGAAACAGTCCGTCGGGAGAAACAGTCCGTCAGGAGAAACAGTCCGTCGGGAGAAACAGTCCGTCGGGAGAAACAGTCCGTCAGGAAAAACAGTCCGTCGGGAGAAACAGTCCGTTTGGGAAAAACAGTCCGTCGGGAGAAACAGTCCGTCGGGAGAAACAGTCCGTCGGGAGAAACAGTCCGTTTGGGAAAAACAGTCCGTCGGGAAAAACAGTCCGTTTGGGAAAAACAGTCCGTCGGGAGAAACAGTCCGTTTGGGAAAAACAGTCCGTCGGGAGAAACAGTCCGTTGGGAGAAACAGTCCGTCAGGAGAAACAGTCCGTCGGGAGAAACAGTCCGTTTGGGAGAAACAGTCCGTCGGGAGAAACAGTCCGTCAGGAGAAACAGTCCGTCGGGAGAAACAGTCCGTCGGGAGAAACAGTCCGTCGGGAGAAACAGTCCGTCGGGAGAAACAGTCCGTCAGGAAAAACAGTCCGTCGGGAGAAACAGTCCGTCGGGAGAAACAGTCCGTCAGGAGAAACAGTCCGTCGGGAGAAACAGTCCGTCGGGAGAAACAGTCCGTCGGGAGAAACAGTCCGTCGGGAGAAACAGTCCGTCGGGAGAAACAGTCCGTCAGGAAAAACAGTCCGTCGGGAGAAACAGTCCGTCGGGAGAAACAGTCCGTTGGGAGAAACAGTCCGTCAGGAGAAACAGTCCGTCGGGAGAAACAGTCCGTCGGGAGAAACAGTCCGTCGGGAGAAACAGTCCGTCGGGAGAAACAGTCCGTCAGGAAAAACAGTCCGTCGGGAGAAACAGTCCGTCGGGAGAAACAGTCCGTTGGGAGAAACAGTCCGTCAGGAGAAACAGTCCGTCGGGAGAAACAGTCCGTCGGGAGAAACAGTCCGTCAGGAGAAACAGTCCGTCAGGAGAAACAGTCCGTCGGGAGAAACAGTCCGTCAGGAGAAACAGTCCGTCAGGAGAAACAGTCCGTCAGGAGAAACAGTCTGTTGGGAGAAACAGTCCGTCAGGAGAAACAGTCCGTCGGGAGAAACAGTCCGTCAGGAGAAACAGTCATACTGAAAACTATGTGGAATATATCACACCTGATAATGCAGCTGCTTTCACCGAAGGCCAAAGAAACGGTTTTCAATTTTACAGAGACATAATTGTAATATTAAAGGATCTTCTTATAAAAATGTTATAATTTTCTCTCATCTGCACAGAAAATTACTTTAAGGGTAAGGTTAAACAAAATTATATTTTCTGACTCAATTTAATGGCCTCGAAAAATAGCGCAAGTGAGAGAGAGAGTAACAGAGAGAGAAACAGAGAGAGAGACAGAGAGACAGAGAGAGAGACAGAGAGAGACAGAGAGAAGAGACAGAGAGAGAGACAGTGAGGGAGAGAGACAGAGAGAGAGACAGAGAGGGAGAGAGACAGAGAGACAGAGAGACAGAGAGGGAGAGAGACAGACAGAGAGCGAGAGAGGGAGAGAGAGAGAGAGAGACAGAGAGAGGGCGAGAAATATCCATGACAGAAAAGGTCAGAGTGACATTTGCTACCTCTATCTCTCTCTCTCTCTGAAAACAGGTATTAATTACTTCCTGCTTTGTTTTGGGCTGACGATGCAACTTCCTGCCCTGAATAATGAGGCTGAGTTTACTCACAGGCCTTAACAAGGTCCTAATGTCACATTAATGTATGCATCTGCAAACAGGGAGCCAATCCACCTGTGTGTGACTGGAACACCAAATACCTGGCAGGGCTGGGGTCGGTCCCAATAATCTCTCCTTTCTACCTAAGTGTGCACATGTTCACTTCCCTTCACTGATTTAAAACTAAATGACTGGTACGTAGAAATTCTCTCTCGCCCCATGCCGACACCACGCCAAACCACTGGGTACAGACGTCAGTTCAACGTCTAGTTTGATTTTACATTTGGTTGAGTTGTCATCTAACGTGAATTCAACGTGAAATCAACCCAAAATGTTAAGACGTCACTGGAATTAGGTTAAAAGTTGCGTTAAAAACAAATATGAAATTCCCTTACGGTGATGACTTTTCCTTTACGGTGATGACTTTTCCCTTACGTTGATGACTTTTCCTTTACGGTGATGACTTTTCCCTTACGGTGATGACTTTTCCCTTACGGTGATGACTTTTCCCTTACGTTGATGACTTTTCCTTTACGGTGATGACTTTTCCCTTACGGTGATGACTTGTCCCTTACGGTGATGACTTTTCCCTTACGGTGATGACTTTTCCCTTACGTTGATGACTTTTCCTTTACGGTGATGACTTTTCCCTTACGGTGATGACTTTTCCCTTACGGTGATGACTTTTCCCTTACGTTGATGACTTTTCCCTTAAGTTGATGACTTTTCCCTTAAGTTGATGACTTTTCCCTGACGGTGATGACTTTTCCCTTACGGTGAGAACTTTTCCCTTACGGTGATGACTTTTCCCTTACGTTGATGACTTGTCCCTTACGTTGATGACTTTTCCCTTAAGTTGATGACTTTTCCTTACGGTGATGACTTTTCCCTTACGGTGAGGACTTTTCCCTTACGTTGATGACTTTTCCCTTACGATGATGACTTTTCCCTTACGGTGATGACTTTTCCCTTACGGTGATGACTTTTCCCTTACGGTGATGACTTTTCCCTTACGTTGATGACCTTTCCCTTACATTGATGACCTTTCCCTTACGTTGATGACTTTTCCCTTACGTTGATGACTTTTCCCTTACGTTGATGACTTTTCCCTTACGTTGATGACTTTTCCCTTACGTTGATGACCTTTCCCTTACGTTGATGACTTTTCCCTTATGGTGATGACTTTTCCCTTACGGTGATGACTTTTCCCTTACGGTGATGACTTTTCCCTTACGGTGATGACTTTTCCCTTACGGTGATGACTTTTCCCTTACGTTGATGACTTTTTCCTTACGGTGATGACTTTTTTTCAAATCCAAATCAGTTTTCTACATTCATTCAACGTCATCACACAGAATTTTTGGGGTATGAAATAACATGAAAACAACATTGATTCAACCAGTTTTTGCCTAGTGGGAACGCTTGTAGGGAACAAGTGCATACTTCAGGAGGAAGGTGAGATTTTTGGGACACAACCCTTGGAATTTTTGGTGGGGGCGGGAGAAAACTGGTTCATGTTTCTCACATCAAGGATACCTTGATCTCCCTTGATACCTGAAACCCTCATCAGTCTGCTTTTACCCTCCCTAACGACGAGGTCCTGGGGGAATCTGGGAGGTCAGATGGGAGGGATGTATGGTTACAGGAACGGTTTATTTTGAGAAATGCAGTGAATTGTCTTGGGTGGTGATTAGGTCCAGGGCCTTGCTAGTGCAATATGTTTTATATGGGTTAGAGAGAAAAATTTGAATTGAATTGTCTTGGGTGGTGATTGGGTCCAGGGCCTTGCTAGTGCAATATGTTTTATATGGGTTAGAGAGAAAAATTTGAATTGAATTGTCTTGGGTGGTGATTGGGTCCAGGGCCTTGCTAGAGCAATATGTTTTATATGGGTTAGAGAGAAAAAATAGTCAGTCCCTAAACAAAAAACAGTCCCTAAGCAACGTCGAAAGCTCATTTTCCGTCATATTCTTGTCAAATTTAGAAAAAGTTCTGACAAAGAGATTATAATGAAAGACAAACAAACAAGCAAATGAAAATAATTAGCAAACAGACTGAGCAGTCAAACCCCTGCAACAACAATACCTTGGACTTGTGGAGTAAAGCTGAGAACAATGCTGATATTATAACATGAGGTTATTCCCAGAAAACAGAGATGTCCTGAGGACATTATCCCTCTGACGTTCTGGGAACGTTCTGATGCATGACGGTCCCAAGGGAATGTTCTTTAGGGGGACCTTTGTCTAGTTCCCTGTGATGTCAGGACCTATTCAGAACATTCATTTTACTAGTCCTCAGGACGTTGGGTCTCAACGGAACGTTTTTTGGGGGGGGAGCTTAATCTAGCTCCCGGTTTGACCCGGGGACATCCTGCAAGACGTTTTTAGGATGTTCTTAGGACGTTGTGTTATGGTCCCCTGGAGGTTTTGTCTAGTTCATGGTTTGACCCGGGGACATCCTGCAAGACGTTTTTAGGATGTTCTTAGGACACTGTGTCATGGTCCCCTGGAGGTTTTGTCTAGTTCATGGTTTGTCTCTGGGATGTTCCTGAGGACGTTTTTAGGACGTTCTTAGGACGTTGTGTCATGGTCCCCTGGAGGTTTTGTCTAGTTCATGGTTTGTCTCGGGGATGTTCCTGAGGACGTTTTTAGGACGATCTTAGGACGCTGTGTCATGGTCCCCTGGAGGTTTTGTCTAGTTCATGGTTTGTCTCGGGGATGTTCCTGAGGATGTTTTTAGGACGTTCTTAGGACGTTGTGTCATGGTCCCCTGGAGGTTTTGTCTAGTTCATGGTTTGTCTCGGGGATGTTCTTGATGACTTTTCCCTTATGTTGATACGGTGATGACTTACGGTGATGACTTTTCCCTTACGTTGATGACTTTTCCCTTACGGTGATGCCTCACGGTGATGACTTTTCCCTTACGGTGATGACTTTTCCCTTACGGTGATGACTTTTCCCTTACGGTGATGACTTTTTTTTTCAAATCCAAATCAGTTCTCTACATTCATTCAACGTCATCACACAGAATTTATGGGGTATGAAATAACATGAAAACAACATTGATTCAACCAGTTTTTTGCCTAGTGGGAACGCTTGTAGGGAACACGTGCATACTTCAGGAGGAAGGTGAGATTATTGGGACACAACCCTTGGAATTTTGGGTGGGGGGGAGAGAACTGGTTCATGTTTCTCACATCAAGGATACTTTGATCTCCCTTGATACCTGAAACCCTCATCAGTCTGCTTTTACCCTCCCTAACGACGAGGTCCTGGGGGAATCTGGGAGGTCAGATGGGAGGGATGTATGGTTACAGGAACGGTTTATTTTGAGAAATGCAGTGAATTGTCTTGGGTGGTGATTAGGTCCAGGGCCTTGCTAGTGCAATATGTTTTATATGGGTTGGAGAGAAAAATTTGAATGGAATTGTCTTGGGTGGTAATTAGGTCCAGGACCTTGCTAGAGCAATATGTTTTATATGGGTTAGAGAGAAAAAATAGTCCAAAACAGTCCCTAAACAACGTCGAAAGCTCATTTTCCGTCATATTCTTGTCAAATTTAGAAAAAGTTCTGACAAAGTGATTATAATGAAAGACAAATAAACAAACAAATGAAAATAATTAGCAAACAGACTGAGCAGTCAAACCCCTGCAACAACAATACCTTGGACTTGTGGAGTAAAGCTGAAGCTTCCCTGATTATAAGTAAAATCTTGAAATGGTTTGTGGGTTTTATTAAGGTAAGTAGTACGCTTTTCGGCTAAAGTAGCGTTAACATCTTTAATCAATGACAATATGATTATTTTGACATGATTACTCAGTACTGACTTTTCAATATGATCCCACCTGGTATTTGAACTCACAACCTGCGGATTTGAAGTATGCTGTGAGCTGTACCACAAAGTCTGCAGAGTTTCAGAAGTCCTCTACACATTAATTTACCAATAATGCATCTCTGCACTTAACGAAAGAGTGCCAATCTGCACTGGTATTTTAGTCATCAGTTATTCTAATTATGCTCTCGTTGACTTCATTGACTTATTTCAGCAGTTTGAGGTTCAGTTTTTAGAATAGCTGTCTAATGTTGGCAAGGCAGATTATTCTATGCTGAAGATAATCGTTTTTTTCTTGAGTGCATTTTTTTTGTTGACAGAGCTGAGATTTACTTTGATGTGAAAATAGCAGCAAGATTGTCGTGAACCAAGAGGTTGTGAGTTGAAATCCCAGGTGAGAACATGTTAAGTAATAATTACTGTGTGTCAAATATCTAAGTTGAAATTCACTGTTTTGCCAAAAGACAAAAAAGCTGTGAGTGGTTCACCAATCAGGGTCTTGATGGGCTTGGTAACATTAACAAGGGGTGATGGGTAATGGAAATAGGGTCCAGGTGACCGAGGTAGTATGTTTATTTAAGGCCATCAGGACAAACCCGGGAACTAGACCAAAATCTCCAGGGTGTCCATGAGACAACATCCGAAAAATATCCTCGGGAACATCCCCAGGATAAACCAGGAACTACACAAAACTTCCAGGAGACCATAAAACAACATCCTGAAAATGTCCTCGGAGACATCCTCAGGACAAACCAGGAACTACACAAAACCTCCAGGAGACAACATCCTAAAAATGTCCTCGGGGACATCTCCAGGACAAACCAGGAACTACACAAAAACTCCAGGAGACAACATCCTAAAAATGTCCTCGGGGACATCTCCAGGACAAACCAGGAACTACACAAAACCTCCAGGAGACCAGGACACAACTTCAGGTGACCATTTCCATCTGGGCATTTGACCTGCAGGAAGGAAGCGTTGTTTGTTGTTTATTTTATAGGGACTTGTTCATGGCCCTGCACCCCACTAAAGCATGTGCGTTTGTTATTTATTTATAGGGACTTGTTCCTGGGCCCTGCACCCCACTAAAGCATGTATGTTTGATCTAGCTTGACTACAGGGTTATAGTTGACACCAGATCAACTCTATAGCAGGGAACCTTGATCTAGCTTGACTACAGGGTTATAGTTGACACCAGATCAACTCTATAGCAGGGAACCTTTTGATCCAGAGGCAAACTAACAAGTCGTGATTCTCTCTCATCCATTTAACAATAACACTATCCAATCCACTAACTATACACTCTCTGCGTTGGGGATGAAACATGGAGGATAGGGATGTGTCCCAAAATGGCACCTTGGCTGTCATAGTTCCTCCCCTCATGGAGGATAGGGATGTGTCCCAAAATGGCACCTTGGCTGTCATTAGTTTCCTCCCCTCATGGAGGATAGGGATGTGTCCCAAAATGGCACCTTGGCTGTCATAGTTTCCTCCCCTCATGAAAGTGTGTGTTTCACGTTATGTCTAGCCTTATGCCTTGTCTCTCTTTTTTTTCTCATGAATCTTTTCCTGTCGGAAGTAAATCAACAAAAAAACAAAGTCTGTGAAAAAAAAGACAATGAATAAATATCTAATTGAATTCGTTCCCTTCATAGAAGGAACTGGGTGAGCTCTGGTCTAAAGCAGTGCACTACAGAGGGAACAGGGTGCTATTTGGTAGGATAGTAGGAGTGCATCAGTCTTACGACACCCTCCCGAGGGGAGATAGAGGGCCCTGAGGTAAAAGCTTAGCTGCTCCGATATGGATGGTATAATTAATGTTCCTTTAACTCAGCGAGGCGTCATTACCTTTGTACTGGAACAAATTGAAATTATGCTACAGAAAAAGGCCTTGTCTTGCCTTACAATATGTTCAAACACAGGAGGACGGGAAAGAAGATAGATAGGACGCCTGGCCGCTTTTCTGACAGCTAATTCACCTGATGATGAAGCATTTTTCTCAGCCAACCACGCATGTGTGTCACCTTTAAAACATTCCTCCATTTCTGAGGTAATGGACTTGTGAACGAGCGCTGTGCAGCAAAGCGCTGACCGACCGTCAGAGCTCGATTTGGGGCTAAACGCAACGTAGCGAGGCAGAAAATGAGCATCGTCTCTCGCTTGCTGCTGCTTGGCCGTGATAGGACCATGATAGGGCGGGCGGGTCGCGGGCGAGGTTTGAGCCTAGCGCTGGTCGTGGACACACACCAGCCCGGCTTAATGAGCCACAGCGGGGATCCGTTTAGCCTCCGTGTGCTAACGTGGTAATGTGTCCCTGGCCGCGCTACATTAGACAGGGAATGAATCGACCCACATTCAGAAGTTCTGTAGGAAAAGACAGTGTTCACTACGTTAACCAAGTGTCAGCCCAGCTTTCGTGCGTTCTTCTGCTGTTTTTTTCTGATTGTTGGATTTAATCCCCCTGATAATCGCTGATACTATGACGTTCCAATGGGATGCGTGAAGTCATGTTATTTAAAATTGACGGTATTTATTCAACAACAAAAAAAAGATATAAAATGCAAATGAATGAGAGATGTGCCTGCATAGCAGAGATAGAGGACCTCACAGTCAAATGCCGACCGTATTACCTCCCAAGAGAATTCAGTTAAAGTCACAGTCGTGAATATTCCCCCTCAAGCCGATACCACGACGGCCCTCAAAGAACTTCACATATCCTGAGGCCGTGTTTAATATAGCTGAGGATTTTAATGAGGCAAATTTGAGGAAAACGTTACCGAAGTTCTACCAACACATTAACTGCAGTACTTACACTGCTAAAACACTCGACCACTGCTACTCCAACTTCCGGGATGCCTACAAGACCCTCCCCCGCCCTCCCTTCGGCAAATCTGATCTCGACTCCATTTTGCTCAACCCTTCCTATAGGCAGAAACTCAAACAGGAAGTACCTGTGCAAGGACTATTCAACGCTGGTTTAACCAATCGGAATCCACGCTTCAAGATTGTTTTGATCACGCAGACTGGGATATGTTCCGGATAGCCTCAGAGAATGACATTGACGAATACACTGATACGGGGACTGAGTTTATTAAGAGGTGTATAGGAGATGTTGTACCCAATGTGACTATTAAAACCTACCCTAACCAGAAACCGTGGATAGATGGCAGCATTCCCAAATGACACCCTATGTCTTCTATTTTTAATGAAACTTTATTTAACTTGGCGAGTCAGTTAAGAACTAATTCTTATTTATAATGTTAGCCTAGGAACAGTCAGGTTAACTGCCTTTTTCAGGGGCAAAATGACAAATGTATACCTTGTCAGCTCAGGGATTCAATCTAGCAACCTTTCGGTTACTGGCCCAACACTCTAACCACTAGGCTGTCTGCCACCCTAAATAGTGCACTGCATTTGACCAGGGTCCATAGGGCTCTATTAAAAAGGAGTGCACTATTTAGTCCATTCTAACCACTAGGCCGTCTGCCACCCTATATAGTGCACTGCATTCGACCAGGGTCCATAGGGCTCTATTAAAAGGAGTGCACTATACAGTCCATTCGGAAAGTATTCAGACCCCTTTATTTGTTCCACATCTTGTTACATTACAGCCTTATTCTAAAATGGATTCATTTGTTTTTTTCCTCATCAATCTACACATAATGACATCACAATACCCCACAATGACATCACAATATCCCATAATGACATCACAATACCCCATAATGACATCAAAATACCCCATAATGACATCACAATATCCCATAATGACATCACAATACCCCATAATGACATCACAATACCCCATAATGACATCAAAATACCCCATAATGACATCACAATATCCCATAATGACATCACAATACTCCATAATGACATCACAATACCCCATAATGACATCACAATACCCCATAATGACATCACAATATCCCATAATGACATCAAAATACCCCATAATGACATCACAATATCCCATAATGACATCACAATACCCCATAATGACATCACAATACCCCATAATGACATCACAATACCCCATAATGGCAAAGCAAAAACAGGTTTTAAGAATAAATAAAAAAATGTATTAAAAATAAATAACGGAAATATAACATTTACATAAGTATTCAGACCCTTTACTCAGGACTTTGTTGAAACAACTCGGGCAGCGATTACAGCCTTGAGTCTTCTTGGGATTGATGCTACAAGCTTGGCTCACCTGTATTTTGTGAGTTTCTCCCATTCTTCTCTGCAGATCCTCTCAAGCTCTGTCAGGTTGGATGGGAAGCGTCCAATTCCCTACTATATAGGGACTAGGGCTCTGGTCTAAAGTAGTGCACTATATAGGGACTAGGGCTCTGGTTTAAAGTAGTCTACTATATATAGGGACTAGGGCACTGGTTTAAAGTACTGTACTATATAGGGACTAGGGCTCTGGTCTAAAGTAGTGCACTATATAGGGAAAAGGGCTCTGGTCTAAAGTAGTACACTATATAGGGAAAAGGGCTCTGGTCTAAAGTAGTGCACTATATAGGGAATAGGGCTCTGGTCTAGAGTAGTGCACTATATAGGGAATAGGGCTCTGGTCTAAAGTAGTGCACTATATAGGGAAAAGGGCTCTGGTCTAAAGTAATGCACTATATAGGGAATAGGGCTCTGGTCTAAAGTAGTGCACTATATAAGGAATAGGACTCTGGTTTAAAGTAGTGTACTATATAGGGAATAGGGCTCTGGTCTAAAGTAGTGCACTATATAGGGAAAAGGGCTCTGGTCTAAAGTAGTGCTCTATATAGGGAATAGGGCTCTGGTCTAAAGTAGTGTACTATATAGGGAATAGGGCTCTGGTCTAAAGTAGTGTACTATATAGGGAATAGGGTGTCACCTGGGACACATACATCCTGTGACATGTCTTTAATTTTGGGACAAAAAGATATCCCCGCTATGAGAGCATTTGTTATTTGTCAAGGAGAAAACTTGACAAGATGCAATCACCCCCCCCCCCCCCCTTCAAAAAAACCTGTTTCTAAGGGTACAGGGGACAACACAAAGAGGAAGTGACACGGGGACAACACAAAGAGGAAGTGACACGGGGATACAAACGCATCGGAGACCAGAAAATAGAAGGAGATGAATATGGAAATGTCTCTGTTTGATTTCCTGCCATTATCTAGTGGCAAATAAATGGAAACCAAACTAGGCTGTAATTTTCCCTCTGTGTGTGTGAGACCTGTTATTACGTTGACTATTTACGTGACATGGAGCTATTCGGGTTTTCTGCTCTGAAAAAAGGCAATTTAGATGGAAAATCAGAGAGCATCTTGGAGAGCATCTTAACCCTGCTTATGCTGGAGTCAATCAATTGTTTTACATGATTTAACTTTCTTTTATTCAATTCAGTTTGATTCCTTTAACTACGGAGTAAATGTTCCCCCGAGAGGCGCTGAGGTCCATGGCACTGCATCTTAGGGGTGTCACTACAGACCCTGGTTCGATTCCAGACTGTGTCACAACCAGCCGTGATTGGGATTCCCATAGCACGGCGCGCCACTGGCCCAGTGTCGTTAGGGTTTGACCGGGGTTGGGCTGTCATTGTAAACAAGAATGAGTTTTTTTTACTGACTTGCCTGGTTAAATAGAAACATGATAATGTGTTGAGGTGCACTCTGCCTGAATGTGTTGGTACAATCACTTACCTACCAAGCCCCAAGTCGACACAAATACTGACCTGCACGTGTGTAAAGGACGTCACGCTACCTGCTTAGCAACTATCACTTCCTCTTGACCCGAACCCAGGACCTCTGCCCCTCAAAACACACACACACACACGACCACCCTGCCGAAGCATCTTACCAGCCGCTGAAACGCTAACGTACACACCTGTAAAGCATTGAGGGATTGCAAGGCAAGTATCTCTCTTGACCCTTCGTGGATCCACACTCCTCAACCATCCTCTGTATCACCCTGTAATGATACAACCATCCTCTGTATCACCCTGTAATGATACAACCATCCTCTGTATCATCCTGTAATGATACAACCATCCTCTGTATCATCCTGTAATGATACAACCATCCTCCGTTTCACCCTGTAATGATACAACCATCCTCTGTATCACCCTGTAATGATACAACCATCCTCTGTATCATCCTGTAATGACACAACCATCCTCTGTATCATCCTGTAATGATACAACCATCCTCTGTATCATCCTGTAATGATACAACCATCCTCTGTAATGATACAACCATCCTCTGTATCATCCTGTAATGATACAACCATCCTCTGTATCATCCTGTAATGACACAACCATCCTCTGTATCATCCTGTAATGACACAACCATCCTCCGTATCACCCTGTAATGATACAACCATCCTCTGTATCATCCTGTAATGATACAACCATCCTCTGTAATGATACAACCATCCTCTGTATCATCCTGTAATGATACAACCATCCTCTGTATCATCCTGTAATGACACAACCATCCTCTGTATCATCCTGTAATGACACAACCATCCTCCGTATCACCCTGTAATGATACAACCATCCTCTGTATCACCCTGTAATGATACAACCATCCTCTGTATCACCCTGTAATGATACAACCATCCTCTGTATCACCCTGTAATGATACAACCATCCTCTGTATCACCCTGTAATGATACAACCATCCTCTGTATCATCCTGTAATGACACAACCATCCTCTGTATCACCGTGTAATGATACAGCCATCCTCCGTTTCACCCTGTAATGATATAACCATCCTCTGTAATGATACAACCATCCTCTGTATCACCCTGTAATGATACAACCATCCTCTGTATCATCCTGTAATGACACAACCATCCTCTGTATCACCCTGTAATGATACATCCATCCTCTGTATCACCCTGTAATGATACAGCCATCCTCTGTATCACCCTGTAATGATACAACCATCCTCTGTATCACCTTGTAATGATACAACCATCCTCTGTATCACCTTGTAATGATACAACCATCCTCTGTATCACCCTGTAATGATACAACCATCCTCTGTATCATCCTGTAATGACACAACCATCCTCTGTATCACCCTGTAATGATACATCCATCCTCTGTATCACCCTGTAATGATACAGCCATCCTCTGTATCACCCTGTAATGATACAACCATCCTCTGTATCACCCTGTAATGATACAACCATCCTCTGTATCACCCTGTAATGATACAACCATCCTCTGTATCATCCTGTAATGATACAACCATCCTCTGTATCACCATGTAATGATACAACCATCCTCTGTATCACCCTGTAATGATACAACCATCCTCTGTATCATCCTGTAATGATACAACCATCCTCTGTATCACCCTGTAATGATACAACCATCCTCTGTATCACCCTGTAATGATACAACCATCCTCTGTATCACCCTGTAATGATACAACCATCCTCTGTATCACCCTGTAATGATACAACCATCCTCTGTATCACCCTGTAATGATACAACCATCCAATGAGTCGACATGAACGCAAACAGACTTGTACCCAGAATAACTCATTCACTTACTGTACACCCGTTGTTCTGATAGAAGGAGCAGAACGAGGTGTTACTAATTTACAATTCTTACAACTTGTTTCATTATGTGTCCATGTGTTCCATCGGGCAGGGTGGCCTGTGTTTTATTCAGGCGCTAAGTAGCCCAGCGGGGAGTCCAGACTGGGCCAGGTGGCTCCCTCTAGCTAGGTGACCTGGAGGTTAGACTATTTCCATATCTGTGTTCCAAATGGCAGCCTGTTTCCTTTATAGGACACTACATTTGATCAGGCTGTTAGTGCTCTATATTGGGGGGGGACACACGCTCCATTTCTGTTTGAGGTTTTAACTCCACCAAAACGGTCCGTGGATTCCTTCAGTTGTTCCGTCAAACGGCTGCTTGGTTCTGTTCTGCCTTAGTGGACACTTTCCTCTAACAGTATGACTGTGTTTGCATCCCAAACAGCAACCTATTCCTCATAGGGCTCTGGATAAAACGAGTGCACTATGTAGGGAATAGGGGGCCATTTGGGACGAAGCCCTATGACTGTGTCTCGCTGGTCTGAGACATTTTTTTATTTTTTTTTTATTTTTTTTGTTATGTTGTTGTTGATGTTGTTGTTCTTTGTTGTTCATTACAAAGCCACTTTGAGGCCCTTGTTCATCATATGCTGACAGCACGTTTCATAACTCCAAGTGTCGGACTGTAAGAGGCCTCTCAAGTCTCACCCTGCCGGCTCGCCCCCTTCTCTCCACTCACCCTCCACATCCAGCCTCAGGCCATGTGGACCACGTGGAGCCCAGCCTCCCAGCTTCGTAGTCTCCCAGCCTCCTTGCCTTCTTTCTTCCCAGACTGCCAGCCTCACAGCCTCCTAGCATCCTAGCTTTTCAGACTGCCAGCTTCCCAGACTACCAGCCTCCTAGCTTCTCAGACTGCCAGCCTCCCAGACTGCCAGCCTCCTAGCTTTTCAGACTGCCAGCTTCCCAGACTACCAGCCTCCTAGCTTCTCAGACTGCCAGCCTCCCAGACTGCCAGCCTCCTAGCTTTTCAGACTGCCAGCTTCCCAGACTGCCAGCCTCCTAGCTTTTCAGACTGCCAGCTTCCCAGACTGCCAGCCTCCTAGCTTCCCAGACTACCAGCCTCCTAGCTTTTCAGACTGCCAGCTTCCCAGACTACCAGCCTCCTAGCTTCCCAGACTGCCAGCCTCTCAGCCTCCTAACCTCCTAGCTTCGCAGACTGCCAGTTTCCTAGTCTCCCAGCCTCCTAACTTCTCCGACTGCCAGCCTCCCAGCCTCCTAGCTTCCCAGACTGCCAGCCTCCCAGCCTCCTAGCTTCCCAGACTCCCAGCCTCCCAGACTCCCAGCCCCCCAGACTCCCAGCCTCCTAGCTTCCCAGACTCCCAGCCTCCTAGCTTCCCAGACTGCCAGCCTCCCAGCCTCCTAGCTTCCCAGACTCCCAGCCTCCTAACTTCCCAGCCTCCCAGCCTCCTAACTTCCCAGCCTCCCAGCCTCCTAGGCTCCCAGACTCCCAGCCTCCTAGCTTCCCAGACTGCCAGCCTCCCAGCCTCCTAGCCTCCCAGACTCCCAGCCTCCTAACTTCCCAGCCTCCCAGCCTCCTAACTTCCCAGCCTCCCAGCCTCCCAGCCTCCCAGACTCCCAGCCTCCTTGCTTCCCAGACTCCCAGCCTCCTAACTTCCCAGCCTCCCAGCCTCCTAACTTCCCAGCCTCCCAGCCTCCCAGCCTCCCAGACTCCCAGCCTCCTAGCTTCCCAGACTCCCAGCCTCCTAGCTTCCCAGACTCCCAGCCTCCCAGCCTCCTAACTTCCCAGCCTCCCAGCCTCCTAACTTCCCAGCCTCCCAGCCTCCCAGCCTCCCTGCCTCCCAGCCTCCTAGCCTCCCAGCCTCCCAGCCTCCCAGCCTCCTAGCCTCCCAGCCTCCCAGCCTCCCAGCCTCCTAGGCTCCTGTTCTGCTGCTCAGCCGCCAGCCATGTTTTCTTTGTCCCATTGTGCATAACTCTCTCTCTCTCTGCCACCTACGATCTACAGCCCTCAGCTGTTTACGCCTCCCTCCCTCCTGTCCTCCTGTGAGAAGCAAAGCAGAGCCTTCTCAGACGTCGGTTCAGAGCGTAATGTATTCCTCCAGAGACTCCCAGATTCTTAGGTATGCATGTGACTAAGACTCCATCCGTCCACCTCCATCCCTCTACCTCCATCACTCCATCCCTCCATCCTCCTCCTCAATCCCTCCTCCACCTCCACCTCCTCCACAGCCACCTCCTCCACCTCCTCCTCCTCCACCTCCTCCACCTCCACCTCCTGTACCTCCACCTCCTGTACCTCCACCTCCACCTCCACCTCCTCCACCTCCACCTCCAACTCCTCCACCTCCACCTCCTCCACCGCCACCTCCTCCACCTCCACCTCCTCCACAGCCACCTCCTCCACCTCCTCCTCCTCCTCAGCGAGTGTATAAGAGCAGCCGTTGAGAAGTGTAAAGGTCACAGATTCTCATTATGGCTGTGTTCAATCCAAGGAAATACTATATTAGCTGACAGCAAACACTGATTCTGAGAAGAGAGAAAAGTCTGACAATTTTTTTTACGGTTTAACGGCCATTTTAAGTTGTCTGTTTTTATTTGTCCAATTAGCCAAGTTAGAATCCCTCTACCCCTCTCCTCTGTAAGCTTCTACTTCTGATGTGGGTCGTGCTGTTGGTCACGTGGCCGTAAATCCTGACAAAAAATGGTACGTATTGTCTCCATTACTACAGAACTGCTGTGAAAAGTACCGTTAGCTCACCGGAGAAGCTGGGCCTTCTTGTTTTCTGAAACACCCAGCTGTACTCCTCTGATCTGGAGGCCTTCTTGTTTTCTGAAACATCCAGCTGTACTCCTCTGATCTGGAGACCTTCTTGTTTTCTGAAACACCCAGCTGTACTCCTCTGATCTGGAGGCCTTCTTGTTTTCTGAAACATCCAGCTGTACTCCTCTGATCTGGAGGCCTTCTTGTTTTCTGAAACATCCAGCTGTACTCCTCTGATCTGGAGACCTTCTTGTTTTCTGAAACACCCAGCTGTACTCCTCTGATCTGGAGGCCTTCTTGTTTTCTGAAACATCCAGCTGTACTCCTCTGATCTGGAGGCCTTCTTGTTTTCTGAAACATCCAGCTGTACTCCTCTGATCTGGAGGCCTTCTTGTTTTCTGAAACATCCAGCTGTACTCCTCTGATCTGGAGGCCTTCTTGTTTTCTGAAACATCCAGCTGTACTCCTCTGATCTGGAGGCCTTCTTGTTTTCTGAAACATCCAGCTGTACTCCTCTGATCTGGAGGCCTTCTTGTTTTCTGAAACATCCAGCTGTACTCCTCTGATCTGGAGGCCTTCTTGTTTTCTGAAACATCCAGCTGTACTCCTCTGATCTGGAGGCCTTCTTGTTTTCTGAAACATCCAGCTGTACTCCTCTGATCTGGAGGCCTTCTTGTTTTCTGAAACACCCAGCTGTACTCCTCTGATCTGGAGGCCTTCTTGTTTTCTGAAACATCCAGCTGTACTCCTCTGATCTGGAGGCCTTCTTGTTTTCTGAAACATCCAGCTGTACTCCTCTGATCTGGAGGCCTTCTTGTTTTCTGAAACATCCAGCTGTACTCCTCTGATCTGGAGGCCTTCTTGTTTTCTGAAACATCCAGCTGTACTCCTCTGATCTGGAGGCCTTCTTGTTTTCTGAAACATCCAGCTGTACTCCTCTGATCTGGAGGCCTTCTTGTTTTCTGAAACACCCAGCTGTACTCCTCTGATCTGGAGGCCTTCTTGTTTTCTGAAACATCCAGCTGTACTCCTCTGATCTGGAGACCTTCTTGTTTTCTGAAACACCCAGCTGTACTCCTCTGATCTGGAGGCCTTCTTGTTTTCTGAAACATCCAGCTGTACTCCTCTGATCTGGAGGCCTTCTTGTTTTCTGAAACATCCAGCTGTACTCCTCTGATCTGGAGGCCTTCTTGTTTTCTGAAACATCCAGCTGTACTCCTCTGATCTGGAGGCCTTCTTGTTTTCTGAAACATCCAGCTGTACTCCACTGATCTGGAGGCCTTATTGTTTTCTGAAACACCCAGCTGTACTCCTCTGATCTGGAGGCCTTCTTGTTTTCTGAAACACCCAGCTGTACTCCTCTGATCTGGAGGCCTTTTGACTTTCTCTTCCAATTAAAAGCTAATTAGTGAAGTGATTAAGATGTCGTAGGAGTCCACCAGATAAAAGTTCACAGAAACACAGTTTCAACTCCTTTCTATGGACCCACTAAGAGTCTTTTAGTATTTTCTGATAACTAATGACTGTTTAATGGCCGTCGTCGATCTGGATTCTGGAGAAACAAAACAATAGTCTTGCCGCTACGCTTCATAAAATAGTCCTTTAGTTTGGTTTAGTGATAAATTAAAACAAACAAAAACAAACAATGGGCCTGATATGTTGTAGGGGGGAAAAAAGGTCAACTGAGAAATGGTGTTGAAGTAGCCTCTACAGAGACAATGACAAAGGAGGAAGAGACTGATCAATTATCAGACACACATCCTGACCAATTCTGTCACCACTAGACATGAGAAATACAGTAATCAAACCTATTGGCCCTGATCTTTTTCTACGGTGAAATATAAATAATGTGAGAGGTACTTGTTTTGGATCTGCTGTTCGGGGTGTGTTTTGACCGAGGCATGGTATTCTAAGTGACTATTTAACACATTCAGAAAGATATCCCCTTTCCTCCATGTCTCCTGACCTCACTGGCTTCACAAAACACTTGTGAATGTTTGTTAGACGACATCTGTGCTAAAGTAATTAAACGCTCACTTTCAAATGTTCTCTACATGGACTCTGAGTAGGAGGAGGAGAGGAGAGGGAGGAGAGGAGAGGAGGAGGAGAAGGAGAAGATGAGAGGGAGAAGAGGAGAGGAGAAGAGGAGAGGAAGAGAAGGAAGCGGAGGAGAGGGAGAGAAGAAGAGGAGAGGAGGAGGAGGAGAGAAGGAAGAGAGGGAGAGGAGAGGAGAGGAGAGGAGAGGAGAGGGACAGGAAGAGGAGAAGGGGAGAAGGGGAGAAGGGGAGAGGAGAGGAGAGGAGGAGGAGGAGATGGAGAGGGAGAGGAAGGAGAGAGGAGAGACTGACATTAGCTCCTGTGGGACAGAGCAGTGCCATGTCTATTTCAACCCGACCCCCCCCAAGACAGACACATTCTACTGGCCATGACAACTGTTTCATATTCACCATGAGGAATCCTTTATTCCTACTTCCCTTTTCATGCACTTTATTCTCTGCTCTTTCTCAGTCATCACCAACTGTGAGTCTCAACAGAGAATATACCACGTTCTGTACTTGCCGTCTACAGTGTCACGCCAGGCGAGTAACGCCATTAGCGAAACTGATTTTTCCATTTGCTTTACTACATTTTATTCCACTAATCATATCGGTCTGAATTGAACGAAAATATCATTTTTTACTCCACTGAGATAATAGAAAGACTCGTTATTCCTGATCAGGAGTGATCCTCCATTACTCTCCTAATAATTAAAAGACTCATTATTCCTGATCAGGAGTGATCCTCCATTACTCTCCTAATAATATAAAGACTCATTATTCCTGATCAGGAGTGATCCTCCGGTCTTATAGTTCTAGGGCCTAAAAACATGTTGAAAGTGAGTGACTTTCGGTTTGAGTAGGAAATGAGCAATAATCAATAAATACTTATCATTCAGTTGTGATCTGTAATTACAGATAGACAGTCAAGGAGTCTGGTCTTCACACCTCGTTATACAGTTCCACAGTACGAATGGATTTATATTGGCTCAATTCAATGTTCTCTTTTCAAGTTGACCAACTTACTTCTCATCAAAGTGGTACGAGTTGCCCAGTGTGTTGAATTAGATGACTTCTCCTGACTGGAGGTGGGTTTAGTGGCCCAGTGTGTTAAATTAGATGAATTCTCCTGACTGGAGGTGGGTTTAGTGGCCCAGTGTGTTGAATTAGATGAATTCTCCTGACTGGAGGTGGGTTTAGTGACCCAGTGTGTTGAATTAGATGACTTCTCCAGACTGGGGGTGGGTTTAGTGTCCCAGTGTGTTGAATTAGATGACTTCTCCAGACTGGAGGTGGGTTTAGTGGCCCAGTGTGTTGAATTTGATGGATTCTCCTGACTGGAGGTGGGTTTAGTGGCCCAGTGTGTTAAATGAGATGAATTCTCCTGACTGGAGGTGGGTTTAGTGGCACAGTGTGTTGAATTAGATGACTTCTCCAGACTGGGGGTGGGTTTAGTGTCCCAGTGTGTTGAATTAGATGACTTCTTCAGACTGGAGGTGTGTTTAGTGGCCCAGTGTGTTGAATTCTCCTGACTGGATGTGGGTTTAGTGGCCCCGTGTGTTGAATTAGATGGATTCTCCTGACTGGAGGTGGGTTTAGTGGCCCAGTGTGTTGAATTCTTCTGACTGGAGGTGGGTTTAGTGTCCCAGTGTGTTGAATTAGATGACTTCTCCAGACTGGGGGTGGGTTTAGTGTCCCAGTGTGTTGAATTAGATGACTTCTCCAGACTGGAGGTGGGTTTAGTGGCCCAGTGTGTTGAATTTGATGGATTCTCCTGACTGGAGGTGGGTTTAGTGGCCCAGTGTGTTAAATGAGATGAATTCTCCTGACTGGAGGTGGGTTTAGTGGCACAGTGTGTTGAATTAGATGACTTCTCCAGACTGGGGGTGGGTTTAGTGTCCCAGTGTGTTGAATTAGATGACTTCTTCAGACTGGAGGTGTGTTTAGTGGCCCAGTGTGTTGAATTCTCCTGACTGGATGTGGGTTTAGTGGCCCCGTGTGTTGAATTAGATGGATTCTCCTGACTGGAGGTGGGTTTAGTGGCCCAGTGTGTTGAATTCTTCTGACTGGAGGTGGGTTTAGTGTCCCAGTGTGTTGAATTCTCCTGACTGGAGGTGGGTTTAGTGGCCCAGTGTGTTGAATTAGATGGATTCTCCTGACTAGAGGTGGGTTTAGAGGCCCAGTGTGTTAGATTAGATGAATTCTCCTGACTGGAAGTTGGTTTAGTGGCCCAGTGTGTTGAATTAGATGAATTTTCTTGACTGGAGGTGGGTTTAGTGAACCAGTGTGTTGAATTAGATGAATTTTCCTGACTGGAGGTGGATTTAGTGGCCCAGTTTGTTGAATAAGATGGATTCTCCTGACTGGAGGTGGGTTTAGTGGCCCAGTGTGTTGAATTAGATTAATTATCCTGACTAGAGGTGGGTTTAGTGGCCCAGTGTGTTGAATTAGACAAATTCTCCTGACTGGAGGTGGGTTTAGTGGCCCAGTGTGTTAAATAAGATGAATTCTCCTGACTGGGGGTGGGTTTAGTGGCCCAGTGTGTTGAATTAGATTAATTATCCTGACTGGAGGTGGGTTTAGTGGCCCAGTGTGTTGAATTAGATGAATTCTCTTGACTGGAGGTGGGTTTAGTGGCCCAGTGTGTTGAATTAGATGGATTCTCCTGACTGGGGGTGGGTTTAGTGGCCCAGTGTGTTAAATAAGATAAATTCTCCTGACTGGGGGTGGGTTTAGTGGCCCAGTGTGTTGAAGTAGATGAATTCTCCTGACTGGAGGTGGGTTTAGTGGCCCAGTGTGTTGAATTAGATGAATTCTCCTGACTGGAGGTGGGTTTAGTGGCCCAGTGTGTTGAATTAGATGAATTATCCTGACTGGAGGTGGGTTTAGTGGCCCAGTGTGTTGAATTAGATGAATTCTCCTGACTGGAGGTGGGTTTAGTGGCCCAGTGTGTTGAATAAGATGAATTCTCCTGACTGGAGGTGGGTTTAGTGGCCCAGTGTGTTGAATTAGATGAATTCTCCTGACTGGAGGTGGGTTTAGTGGCCCAGTGTGTTGAATAAGATGAATTCTCCTGACTGGAGGTGGGTTTAGTGGCCCATTGTGTTGAATAAGATGAATTCTCCTGACTGGAGGTGGGTTTAGTGGCCCAATGTGTTGAATTAGATGAATTCTCCTGACTGGAGGTGGATTTAGTGGCACAGTGTGTTGAATAAGATGGATTCTCCTGACTGGAGGTGTGTTTAGTGTCCCATTGTGTTGAATAAGATGGATTCTCCTGACTGGAGGTGGATTTAGTGGCCCAGTGTGTTGAATAAGATGGATTCTCTTGACTGGAGGTGTGTTTAGTGTCCCATTGTGTTGAATAAGATGGATTCTCCTGACTGGAGGTGGGTTTAGTGGCCCAGTGTGTTGAATTAGATGAATTCTCCTGACTGGAGGTGGATTTAGTGGCCCAGTGTGTTGAATAAGATGGATTCTCCTGACAGGAGGTGTGTTTAGTTTCCCATTGTGTTGAATAAGATGGATTCTCCTGACTGGAGGTGGGTTTAGTGGCCCAGTGTGTTGAATTAGATGGATTCTCCTGACTGGGGGTGGGTTTAGTGTCCCAGTGTGTTAAATAAGATGGATTCTCCTGACTGGGGGTGGGTTTAGTGTCCCAGTGTGTTGAATTAGATGGATTCTCCTGACTGGGGGTGGGTTTAGTGGCCCAGTGTGTTGAATTAGATGGATTCTCCTGACTGGGGGTGGGTTTAGTGGCCCAGTGTGTTGAATTAGATGGATTCTCCTGACTGGGGGTGGGTTTAGTGGCCCAGTGTGTTGAATAAGATGGATTCTCCAGACTGGGGGTGGGTTTAGTGGCCCCGTGTGTTGAATAAGATGAATTCTCCTGACTGGAGGTGGGTTTAGTGGCCCAGTGTGTTGAATAAGATGAATTCTCCTGACTGGAGGTGGGTTTAGTGGCCCCGTGTGTTGAATAAGATGAATTCTCCTGACTGGGGGTGGGTTTAGTGGCCCAGTGTGTTGAATTAGATGGATTCTCCTGACTAGAGGTGGGTTTAGAGGCCCAGTGTGTTAGATTAGATGAATTCTCCTGACTGGAAGCTGGTTTAGTGGCCCAGTGTGTTGAATTAGATGAATTCTCCTGACTGGAGGTGGGTTTAGTGGCCCAGTGTGTTGAATAAGATGAATTCTCCTGACTGGAGGTGGGTTTAGTGGCCCAGTGTGTTGAATTCTACTGACTGGAGGTGGGTTTAGTGGCCCAGTGTGTTGAATTCTCCTGACTGGAGGTGGGTTTAGTGGCCCAGTGTGTTGAATTAGATGGATTCTCCTGACTAGAGGTGGGTTTAGAGGCCCAGTGTGTTAGATTAGATGAATTCTCCTGACTGGAAGTTGGTTTAGTGGCCCAGTGTGTTGAATTAGATGAATTTTCCTGACTGGAGGTTGGTTTAGTGGCCCAGTGTGTTGAAATAGATGAATTTTCCTGACTGGAGTTGGATTTAGTAGCCCAGTGTGTTGAATAAGATGGATTCTCCTGACTGTAGGTGGGTTTAGTGGCCCAGTGTGTTGAATTAGATTAATTATCCTGACTGGAGGTGGGTTTAGTGGCCCAGTGTGTTGAATTAGATGAATTCTCCTGACTGGAGGTGGGTTTAGTGGCCCAGTGTGTTAAATAAGATGGATTCTCCTGACTGGAGGTGGGTTTAGTGGCCCAGTGTGTTGAATTAGATGAATTCTCCTGACTGGAGGTGGGTTTAGTGGCCCAGTGTGTTGAATTAGATGGATTCTCCTGACTGGGGGTGGGTTTAGTGGCCCAGTGTGTTGAATAAGATTAATTCTCCTGACTGGGGGTGGGTTTAGTGGCCCAGTGTGTTGAATTAGATGAATTCTCCTGACTGGAGGTGGGTTTAGTGGCCCAGTGTGTTGAATTAGATGAATTCTCCTGACTGGAGGTGGGTTTAGTGGCCCAGTGTGTTGAATTAGATGAATTATCCTGACTGGAGGTGGGTTTAGTGGCCCAGTGTGTTGAATTAGATGAATTCTCCTGACTGGAGGTGGGTTTAGTGGCCCAGTGTGTTGAATAAGATGAATTCTCCTGACTGGAGGTGGGTTTAGTGGCCCAGTGTGTTGAATTAGATGAATTCTCCTGACTGGAGGTGGGTTTAGTGGCCCAGTGTGTTGAATATGATGAATTCTCCTGACTGGAGGTGGGTTTAGTGGCCCATTGTGTTGAATAAGATGAATTCTCCTGACTGGAGGTGGGTTTAGTGGCCCAGTGTGTTGAATTAGATGAATTCTCCTGACTGGAGGTGGATTTAGTGGCCCAGTGTGTTGAATAAGATGGATTCTCCTGACTGGAGGTGTGTTTAGTGTCCCATTGTGTTGAATAAGATGGATTCTCCTGACTGGAGGTGGATTTAGTGGCCCAGTGTGTTGAATTAGATGGATTCTCCTGACTGGAGGTGGGTTTAGTGGCCCAGTGTGTTGAATTAGATGTATTCTCCTGACTGGAGGTGGGTTTAGTGGCCCAGTGTGTTGAATTAGATGTATTCTCCTGACTGGAGGTGGATTTAGTGGCCCAGTGTGTTGAATTAGATGTATTCTCCTGACTGGAGGTGGGTTTAGTGGCCCAGTGTGTTGAAATAGATGAATTCTCCTGACTGGGGGTGGGTTTAGTGGCCCAGTGTGTTGAAATAGATGAATTCTCCTGACTGGAGGTGGGTTTAGTGGCCCAGTGTGTTGAAATAGATGAATTCTCCTGACTGGAGGTGGATTTAGTGGCCCAGTGTGTTGAATTAGATGAATTCTCCTGACTGGGGGTGGGTTTAGTGGCCCAGTGTGTTGAATTAGATGGATTCTCCTGACTGGAGGTGTGTTTAGTGTCCCAGTGTGTTGAATTAGATGTATTCTCCTGATTGGAGGTGGATTTAGTGGCCCAGTGTGTTGAATTAGATGTATTCTCCTGACTGGAGGTGGGTTTAGTGTCCCAGTGTATTAAATAATATACCTTTTCCTACCCGGGAGCGGTTTATGAAATAGATCAATATTACTAATGACTCAAACTAGAGAGTTACAGACTGTACATCTGTACTGCCAGAGCAACCTCGCCGACAGAGTTAAATATACCAGACGCGCTGCTTTCATCTTCACATAGAAACCAATCAATTTTATGTATACGCTCCTCTCCTGGTCGTCTTTAAAAAACGCCCACATGCTGTTAAATGTATTCAGGCCATTGTCTTAGCAGCCATCTGTTCCACAGTGGAGACGTTATGTTCTTCTTCTAGGTTCAGTAGGTACCGAGCAGCTGTGGGACTGTACTAACTTTTCATTTGAGAGGCAAGTGCCCTGTCAACGGAGTAGTTTTCTTCTGTTTTCTATGTCAGTGCAACCCCCCCCCCCCCCCCCCCCCCCGCAGTTCTGGTTAGATAAGAAATGAAAGAAATAGTTATTCTAAATGATGTCCTCAAGCCGACATACAGCATTTCTTCTCCAACATCATACCTGTGGGTTTTTTATGGGACAGATGAGCTTTAATGTTGCAGATAGATTGTGATCAAAATGTGATCCGATTGTGTCTTCTATCAATGTAATAGTCCACATCATCTCCAGTCCACCATATATATATATATATGTTTGTAAATACAGTATACACTAGGTGACCAAAAGTATGTGGACACCTGCTCGTCCCACATCTAAACACCTTCGCTAAGAGTGTTACTATAGTATTGATCGATTGACTAGGACTTTTCAACATCAGCCAGTAGTGTTATTTACAGTCTTAGCTCCAAGTAAATGTTGCCATTTTTTTCAGCCAATCCTGAACCTGCGAAATCAAAAAAAAAACAAGCTACAAATGGGCAGTACCAAAACAAGGGATCTAATGACTGTCTATCGACAGCCAAATCTGCAGAGCTGGGGTGGTTGTGTCCCCCATATATATAACATTCTATTGGTTGCAAGAATTTTGCATAATATTTTAAAAACTCTGTTTTTATCCGGCGTCATTTTGTATGTCGGAACATTGAAAATCTCCTCCCGATTTTTTTTGTAACCTGTATGACGCAGCTGTCAATGTTTTGGTTCCTTTTTTAATTAAAAAAAATAATAATAATTTAACTTTTTTAATTGATTCTTTAGCCCGTTTTTGTCTTTAATGCAGTGGCCTTCAGACAAGTTCCTTATTTATCTCCTCACCTTTCCACTTGCCTCCTCCCCTTTCCACTAGCCTCCTCCCCTTTCCACTAGCCTCCTCCCCTTTCCACTTGCCTCCTCCCCTTTCCACTTGCCTCCTCCCCTTTCCACTTGCCGCCTCCCCTTTCCACTTGCCTCCTCCCCTTTCCACTTGCCTCCTCCCCTTTCCACTTGCATCCTCCCCTTTCCACTTACCTCCTCCCCTTTCCACTTGCCTCCTCCCCTTTCCACTTGCCTCCTCCCCTTTCCACTTGCCTCCTCCCCTTTCCACTTGCCTCCTCCCCTTTCCACTTGCCTCCTCCTCTTTCAACTTGCCTCCTCCTCTTTCAACTTGCCTCCTCCCCTTTCCACTTGCCACCTCCCCTTTCCACTTGCCTCCTCCCCTTTCCACTTGCCTCCTCCCCTTTCCACTTGCCTCCTCCCCTTTCCACTTGCCGCCTCCTCTTTCCACTTGCCTCCTCCCCTTTCCACTTGCCACCTCCCCTTTCCACTTGCCGCCTCCCCTTTCCACTTGCCTCCTCCCCTTTCCACTTTCCTCCTCCCCCTTTCCACTTGCCTCCTCCCCTTTCCACTTACCTCCTCCTCTTTCCACTTACCTCCTCCCCTTTCCGCTTGCCTCCTCCCCCATTCCACTTGCCTCCTCCCCTTTCCACTTGCCTCCTCCTCTTTCCACTTACCTCCTCCCCTTTCCACTTGCCTCCTCCCCTTTCCACTTGCCTCCTCCATTTTTTTTGCGGTTATGCTGCATTCAGTTGGTTGTAATTTTGTGCATTTGGGACATTTCTGTATATTTTTGTTAACTGCATATTTGACATAATTCCACCAGTCCAAATTTATGATATAGTTTACAAAGATTATACCAATTTTATATATTTGAGTTTAACCATAATATTCCTTGTATTATTTGTTGTTTTTTCTCGTGTATTAAACATGGGAAGAGGAACTCTTACTAATCTGCTAGAGACCCGTTTGGATTTAAGCGTCATTTTTGTATTATTGAAGCATTTCGCTACACCTGCAACGTCTGCTCCTGAGTGGCACAGCAGTCTAAGTCACCGCATCTCAGTGCTGACTCTGGTTCGATCCCGGGCTGTGTCATCAACTGGCCGTGATCGGGAAGGCCAGATTAGTCCATCGTTGTAAATAAGAATTTGTTCATAACTGACATGCCTAGTTTAATAAAAGAACACGTGTCTGCGACTAATAAAAATGTGATTTAGTGAGAGGTGCAATACTTTTAATAGTTAATCGTTTCATACCTGTGTTGTTGTTTTGTCACTTTCTCTCCAGATGGTGACTTGCGTTTTTATCTCAGACTGTCAGCTTCCGATAACTAATTTGTTTTTAATTGAAACATGTCACAGATGTTCCCATTATGACGTCTATTTTCGGCTTGACGACACATCTGAGATCTGAGACGGGGTAAAGTAAGACACAAAATATAATGTCTCCATGAATTTAACTAGGACTACTGTTGCAGTCATCTAGTAGAAAAACAACCCTGTAAATCCAGCCTAATGTGACTTGTACCTCTCCTAAGGGTCTGTGTGACTTCAGCTGACAAGATGTGAGGAAACCTAGCACCCACTTCGATTAGTTGTTATGGTAATAGTTGTCATGGTAATAGTCCCTACATTAAAACAGGTCTATACTATATTTCTCTGCACTACAATCTACAGTCCTGAGACTCAGCTATAGGTGTTCAGCTGTTGACGGGAACCTGCTCTATCAGTGAAACTAAAGTCCAGCTAGCGAGACAGAATTACCAGTAATTGTCACACCTTGATCTGTTTCACCTGTCTTTGTGATTGACTCCAACCCCCTCCAGGTGTCGCCCATCTTCTCCATTATCCCCTGTGTATTTATACCTGTGTTCTCTGTTTGTATGTTGCCAGTTCTTCATGTTTGGTCAAGCCTACCAGCGGTTTTCCCTCTGCTCCTGTCTCGCGATTGTTCTTGGTTTCCCGGTGTTGACCATTCTGCCTGTCATCCTGTACCTTTCCCCCAGCTATGTGGATTACTGACCCCTGCCTGCCCTTAAGCTGTCTTTTGCCTGCCCCTGTTGGATTAATAAACTGTTGCTACTATTGTCTGCATCTGGGTCTTACCTGAATAGTAATGTTCCTAACTATAGACTGATGTTATGTCAGCTGGGACACAATGCTGTGAAAGTGGGAGAGTTATTAACGTGATAACACAACAATGAACCCGCAAAGTACACTTCCACAATTACATCCAATCTGTCTTTGGTGAAAAATGGGTCTGAAAAGGTCACCAAGTCCAATCCAAAACCTTTCACGGTAAAGAACTGGTCTGAACCTGTCACCAAGCCCAGCTATAACCTTCCATGGTAAAGAACTGGTCTGAACCTGTCACCAAGCCCAGCTATAACCTTCCATGGTAAAGAACTGGTCTGAACCTGTCACCAAGCCCAGCTATAACCTTCCACGGTAAAGAACTGGACCGAACAGGTCATCAAGCCCAGCTATAACCTTCCATTGTAAAGAACTGGTCTGAACCTGTCACCAAGCCCAGATATAGCCTTCCATTGTAAAGAACTGGTCTGAACTTGTTACCAAGCCCGGCTATAACCTTCCATTGTAAAGAACTGGTCTGAACCTGTCTCCAAGCCCAGATATAACCTTCCATTGTGAAGAACTGGTCTGAACCTGTCTCCAAGCCCAGATATAGCGTTCCATCTCTCCCTGTAGGCTGACCGACAGGCCCAACACATTAGTAGTAATCAATACCCAACACCCCAGAAAGATGGAGGGATGTGTGTGATGGATGGAGAGATCAATACAGAAGGAGGGTGGGGAAAAGAGTGAACTTTAATCTTGATTCTTTTATTTTCTTTCTTGTTGTTGTTTCTTTTCAGTTGGGGGGAAGGAGGGAAAGGACATAGGGAGGGAGTGTGGGGCTGAGGGGTGACATGTGGTGTTCAGAAAGCAATCTTCTCCTTGCCAGTGAGGTGGGTGGCTGGTGGCTGGGCCCGGGTTGGGGTAGGTAGGTAGGGTGAGTTGGGATGAGGGTTGAAGGAGCTAGCTAACTCCATCCCCCTGAAATTAACTGTAGCGTCAATATGAGTTATTTCGTCTGTATTCTCCCTCACCTTTCTGAGTTAGATTAATACAGACGTGTTCTTTCTCCTGTACGCTCCGTGGCTAAATAACTCTCTCTCTCTCTCTCTCCCTCAATAAATTAACGTGTGTCCAAATATTGATCCGTCACATTTGTCACGCCACGTTTCAGTCCCCGTGGTTCTGTGTATTTTAGTTTCAATCGGTGCATGGCTCTACTTCAACTTGCTGAGCCATTTACTAGTCAGAGGAAGTCTCTGGTGTCTGGTTTCTACTTCATGTTGTCTGAGTTACAGTGATGATGAGGCATTCCTCTGTTCTGCTCTGTTCTGTTCTGGCGCAATACAAAATGCCCTGAGGTAACCTATGGAATCTGAACCTTCTTTTTCATCTCTAGTCACCTTCCTAAACGGGCTGTTACATTACACATTTCAAAAGAGATTCTGTAGTGTAAAAAAACAAAAAAAACATGTTAAATGTTTACACTTGTCTTATTGTGTTGTGTGGTAAATACAGTTGATTTGTGTGCATTGCAGTGCTACCAGTCTATATGTTAGCAGAGGGGAAGCTACATTGCCCTTGTTCAGTTCTGTCAGGTAGGGGCTAGGGAGCACGAAGGGCAGTGGGAGGGGGAAGGTAGGGGCTAGGGAGCACGAAGGGCAGTGGGAGGGGGATATATTGCCCTTGTTCAGTTCTGTCAGGTAGGGGCTAGGGAGCACGAAGGGCAGTGGGAGGGGGATATATTGCCGTTGTTCAGTTCTGTCAGGTAGGGGCTAGGGAGCACGAAGGGCAGTGGGAGGGGGATATATTGCCCTTGTTCAGTTCTGTCAGGTAGGGGCTAGGGAGCACGAAGGGCAGTGGGAGGGGGATTTGGTTATTATGTGAAATATAAAAAATATGAAATATAACCACAGCTCAGAGGCATAGTGATGATAAGAGGAAGGAACTGAGTTCCAACAAGGCACCCTATTCTCTATGGGCCCTATGGTCAAAAGTAGTGCACTTACGTAGGGAATAGGGAGCCATTTGGGGGACGTAGGCCTGATTCCTTCCCACGCGTTATTTGGTAACCTGTCCAAGCCTGACCCTGCATCACTGCATCACTGCATCAGCGTAGCGCTACACAACACAAAGCCCGGGACTCATCCGTTTGGGGGAGTAAGGTTGGCCGGTCAACGGCCGGTGATTGATAACGTCCATTATTGATGATGTCGTTTTAATATGGCGGAGACAGAAGAGATGGAGTCAGCGGAGTAGTAAATGGGTTTGTGGGTAAAGCTGCAGGGTGTAAGAGGCGGAGTTAACCCCTGGAAGTAGAGTGAGAGAAGAAACATGGCGTCAGGACCTACAGGACAGTTTGGTGCTAATAAGAGATGGTTGATGAGGGAGGGGTGGAGGGTGGAGGGGTGGAGGCAAGTGAGGGGGGGGGGTGGAGTGGTGTGGAGGGGGCGGTGTGCTGGGTGGAGGACTGGGGGGGTGGGGGGACAGGGGGTGTTATGGGGCGGTGTGGTGGGTGGAGGGGTGGGGTGGTGTTGTGGGTGGAGGGGTGGTGGGGTGGGTGGAGGGGTGGTGGGAGGGGTGGAGTGGTGGGGTGGGTGGAGGGGTAGGTGGAGGGGTGGGGTGGTGTTGTGGGGCGGTGTGGTGGGTGGAGGGGTGGGGTGGTGTTGTGGGGCAGTGTGGTGGGTGGAGGGGTGCGGTGGTGGGGTGGTGTTGTGGGTGGAGGGGTGCGGTGGTGGGGCGGTGTTGTGGGTGGAGGGGTGCGGTGGTGGGGTGGTGTTGTGGGGCAGTGTGGTGGGTGGAGGGGTGGGGTGGTGTTGTGGGGCAGTGTGGTGGGTGGAGGGGTGGGGTGGTGTTGTGGGGCAGTGTGGTGGGTGGAGGGGTGCGGTGGTGGGGTGGTGTTGTGGGTGGAGGGGTGCGGTGGTGGGGCGGTGTTGTGGGTGGAGGGGTGCGGTGGTGGGGCGGTGTTGTGGGTGGAGGGGTGCGGTGGTGGGGCGGTGTTGTGGGTGGAGGGGTGCGGTGGTGGGGCGGTGTTGTGGGTGGAGGGGTGCGGTGGTGGGGCGGTGTGGTGGGTGGTGTTGTGGGGCGGTGTGGTGGGCGTTCTTCATAATGGACTTTTGCCCTCCAGTAGGTCATCTGGAGCGTTGAACTCAACAGCAGTGATTAGAGGACCTTGTCTGGTCCATCTGACGTTTGCCCTTAAAGAGGGTCGACTTTAACGAACCATCAAGGTCAGAAAGTCAAGTAGCTGAATCACTTGGTATTCTAAAAGGCTTTCTAATGCTTAGTTAAATAAAGGTTAAACATTTTTATTTTAAGAATGGATACTCACGGTCAGCTAAACCACTGGATACTTCTACTCAAGCATCCATTTTTACTGAACTGTTGACCTGACATTCACACTACGTTGGCTACATTACATAGTGACATGCTGAGATTCCTCTCCTCTCCTCTCCTCCATCCTAAACACTGGAGCTACTGCTGAGAGTCCTCTCCTCTCCTCCCCTCCATCCTAAACACTGGAGCTACTGCTGAGAGTCCTCTCCTCTCCTCTCCTCCATCCTAAACACTGGAGCTACTGCTGAGAGTCCTCTCCTCTCCTCTCCTCCATCCTAAACACTGGAGCTACTGCTGAGAGTCCTCTCCTCTCCTCTTCTCCATCCTAAACACTGGAGCTACTGCTGAGAGTCCTCTCCTCTCCTCTCCTCCATCCTAAACACTGGAGCTACTGCTGAGAGTCCTCCCCTCTCCTCCCCTCCATCCTAAACACTGGAGCTACTGCTGAGAGTCCTCTCCTCTCCTTTCCTCCATCCTAAACACTGGAGCTACTGCTGAGAGTCCTCTCCTCTCCTCTTCTCCATCCTAAACACTGGAGCTACTGCTGAGAGTCCTCTCCTCTCCTTTCCCCCATCCTAAACACTGGAGCTACTGCTGAGAGTCCTCTCCTCTCCTCTCCTTTCCTCCATCCTAAACACTGGAGCTACTGCTGAGATTCCTCTCCTCTCCTCTCCTCCATCCTAAACACTGGAGCAACTGCTGAGAGTCCTCTCCTCTCCTCTCCTCCATCCTAAACACTGGAGCTACTGCTGAGAGTCCTCTCCTCTCCTCTCCTCCATCCTAAACACTGGAGCTACTGCTGAGAGTCCTCTCCTCTCCTCTTCTCCATCCTAAACACTGGAGCTACTGCTGAGAGTCCTCTCCTCTCCTTTCCCCCATCCTAAACACTGGAGCTACTGCTGAGAGTCCTCTCCTCTCCTCTTCTCCATCCTAAACACTGGAGCTACTGCTGAGAGTCCTCTCCTCTCCTCTTCTCCATCCTAAACACTGGAGCTACTGCTGAGAGTCCTCTCCTCTCCTTTCCTCCATCCTAAACACTGGAGCTACTGCTGAGAGTCCTCTCCTCTCCTCTTCTCCATCCTAAACACTGGAGCTACTGCTGAGAGTCCTCTCCTCTCCTCTTCTCCATCCTAAACACTGGAGCTACTGCTGAGAGTCCTCTCCTCTCCTTTCCTCCATCCTAAACACTGGAGCTACTGCTGAGAGTCCTCCCCTCTCCTCCATCGTAAACACTGGAGCAACTGCTGAGAGTCCTCTCCTCTCCTTTCCTCCATCCTAAACACTGGAGCTACTGCTGAGAGTCCTCTCCTCTCCTTTCCTCCATCCTAAACACTGGAGCTACTGCTGAGAGTCCTCTCCTCTCCTTTCCTCCATCCTAAACACTGGAGCTACTGCTGAGAGTCCTCTCCTCTCCTTTCCTCCATCCTAAACACTGGAGCTACTGCTGAGAGTCCTCTCCTCTCCTTTCCTCCATCCTAAACACTGGAGCTACTGCTGAGAGTCCTCTCCTCTCCTCTTCTCCATCCTAAACACTGGAGCTACTGCTGAGAGTCCTCTCCTCTCCTTTCCTCCATCCTAAACACTGGAGCTACTGCTGAGAGTCCTCTCCTCTCCTCTTCTCCATCCTAAACACTGGAGCTACTGCTGAGAGTCCTCTCCTCTCCTTTCCTCCATCCTAAACACTGGAGCTACTGCTGAGAGTCCTCTCCTCTCCTCTTCTCCATCCTAAACACTAGAGCTACTGCTGAGAGTCCTCTCCTCTCCTCTCCTCTTCTCCATCCTAAACACTGGAGCTACTGCTGAGAGTCCTCTCCTCTTCTCCATCCTAAACACTGGAGCTACTGCTGAGAGTCCTCTCCTCTTCTCCATCCTAAACACTGGAGCTACTGCTGAGAGTCCTCTCCTCTTCTCCATCCTAAACACTGGAGCTACTGCTGAGAGTCCTCTCCTCTCCTTTCCTCCATCCTAAACACTGGAGCTACTGCTGAGAGTCCTCTCCTCTCCTTTCCTCCATCCTAAACACTGGAGCTACTGCTGAGAGTCCTCTCCTCTACTCTCCTCCATCCTAAACACTGGAGCTACTGCTGAGAGTCCTCTCCTCTCCTCTCCTCCATCCTAAACACTGGAGCTACTGCTGAGAGTCCTCTCCTCTTCTCCATCCTAAACACTGGAGCTACTGCTGAGAGTCCTCTCCTCTCCTTTCCTCCATCCTAAACACTGGAGCTACTGCTGAGAGTCCTCTCCTCTCCTTTCCTCCATCCTAAACACTGGAGCTACTGCTGAGAGTCCTCTCCTCTCCTCTCCTCCATCCTAAACACTGGAGCTACTGCTGAGAGTCCTCTCCTCTCCTCTCCTCCATCCTAAACACTGGAGCTACTGCTGAGAGTCCTCTCCTCTCCTCTTCTCCATCCTAAACACTGGAGCTACTGCTGAGAGTCCTCTCCTCTCCTTTCCCCCATCCTAAACACTGGAGCTACTGCTGAGAGTCCTCTCCTCTCCTCTTCTCCATCCTAAACACTGGAGCTACTGCTGAGAGTCCTCTCCTCTCCTCTTCTCCATCCTAAACACTGGAGCTACTGCTGAGAGTCCTCTCCTCTCCTTTCCCCCATCCTAAACACTGGAGCTACTGCTGAGAGTCCTCTCCTCTCCTCTTCTCCATCCTAAACACTGGAGCTACTGCTGAGAGTCCTCTCCTCTCCTTTCCTCCATCCTAAACACTGGAGCTACTGCTGAGAGTCCTCTCCTCTCCTCTTCTCCATCCTAAACACTGGAGCTACTGCTGAGAGTCCTCTCCTCTCCTCTTCTCCATCCTAAACACTGGAGCTACTGCTGAGAGTCCTCTCCTCTCCTTTCCTCCATCCTAAACACTGGAGCTACTGCTGAGAGTCCTCCCCTCTCCTCCATCGTAAACACTGGAGCTACTGCTGAGAGTCCTCTCCTCTCCTTTCCTCCATCCTAAACACTGGAGCTACTGCTGAGAGTCCTCTCCTCTCCTTTCCTCCATCCTAAACACTGGAGCTACTGCTGAGAGTCCTCTCCTCTCCTTTCCTCCATCCTAAACACTGGAGCTACTGCTGAGAGTCCTCTCCTCTCCTTTCCTCCATCCTAAACACTGGAGCTACTGCTGAGAGTCCTCTCCTCTCCTTTCCTCCATCCTAAACACTGGAGCTACTGCTGAGAGTCCTCTCCTCTCCTCTTCTCCATCCTAAACACTGGAGCTACTGCTGAGAGTCCTCTCCTCTCCTTTCCTCCATCCTAAACACTGGAGCTACTGCTGAGAGTCCTCTCCTCTCCTCTTCTCCATCCTAAACACTGGAGCTACTGCTGAGAGTCCTCTCCTCTCCTTTCCTCCATCCTAAACACTGGAGCTACTGCTGAGAGTCCTCTCCTCTCCTCTTCTCCATCCTAAACACTGGAGCTACTGCTGAGAGTCCTCTCCTCTCCTCTCCTCTTCTCCATCCTAAACACTGGAGCTACTGCTGAGAGTCCTCTCCTCTTCTCCATCCTAAACACTGGAGCTACTGCTGAGAGTCCTCTCCTCTCCTCTTCTCCATCCTAAACACTGGAGCTACTGCTGAGAGTCCTCTCCTCTCCTTTCCCCCATCCTAAACACTGGAGCTACTGCTGAGAGTCCTCTCCTCTCCTCTTCTCCATCCTAAACACTGGAGCTACTGCTGAGAGTCCTCTCCTCTCCTTTCCTCCATCCTAAACACTGGAGCTACTGCTGAGAGTCCTCTCCTCTCCTTTCCTCCATCCTAAACACTGGAGCTACTGCTGAGAGTCCTCCCCTCTCCTCTTCTCCATCCTAAACACTGGAGCTACTGCTGAGAGTCCTCTCCTCTCCTTTCCTCCATCCTAAACACTGGAGCTACTGCTGAGAGTCCTCTCCTCTCCTTTCCTCCATCCTAAACACTGGAGCTACTGCTGAGAGTCCTCTCCTCTCCTTTCCTCCATCCTAAACACTGGAGCTACTGCTGAGAGTCCTCTCCTCTCCTTTCCTCCATCCTAAACACTGGAGCTACTGCTGAGAGTCCTCTCCTCTCCTCTTCTCCATCCTAAACACTGGAGCTACTGCTGAGAGTCCTCTCCTCTCCTTTCCTCCATCCTAAACACTGGAGCTACTGCTGAGAGTCCTCTCCTCTCCTCTTCTCCATCCTAAACACTGGAGCTACTGCTGAGAGTCCTCTCCTCTCCTTTCCTCCATCCTAAACACTGGAGCTACTGCTGAGAGTCCTCTCCTCTCCTCTTCTCCATCCTAAACACTGGAGCTACTGCTGAGAGTCCTCTCCTCTCCTCTCCTCTTCTCCATCCTAAACACTGGAGCTACTGCTGAGAGTCCTCTCCTCTTCTCCATCCTAAACACTGGAGCTACTGCTGAGAGTCCTCTCCTCTCCTCTTCTCCATCCTAAACACTGGAGCTACTGCTGAGAGTCCTCTCCTCTCCTTTCCCCCATCCTAAACACTGGAGCTACTGCTGAGAGTCCTCTCCTCTCCTCTTCTCCATCCTAAACACTGGAGCTACTGCTGAGAGTCCTCTCCTCTCCTTTCCTCCATCCTAAACACTGGAGCTACTGCTGAGAGTCCTCTCCTCTCCTTTCCTCCATCCTAAACACTGGAGCTACTGCTGAGAGTCCTCCCCTCTCCTCTTCTCCATCCTAAACACTGGAGCTACTGCTGAGAGTCCTCTCCTCTCCTTTCCTCCATCCTAAACACTGGAGCTACTGCTGAGAGTCCTCTCCTCTCCTTTCCTCCATCCTAAACACTGGAGCTACTGCTGAGAGTCCTCTCCTCTCCTCTTCTCCATCCTAAACACTGGAGCTACTGCTGAGAGTCCTCTCCTCTCCTTTCCTCCATCCTAAACACTGGAGCTACTGCTGAGAGTCCTCTCCTCTCCTCTCCTCCATCCTAAACACTGGAGCTACTGCTGAGAGTCCTCTCCTCTTCTCCATCCTAAACACTGGAGCTACTGCTGAGAGTCCTCTCCTCTTCTCCATCCTAAACACTGGAGCTACTGCTGAGAGTCCTCTCCTCTCCTTTCCTCCATCCTAAACACTGGAGCTACTGCTGAGAGTCCTCTCCTCTCCTCTTCTCCATCCTAAACACTGGAGCTACTGCTGAGAGTCCTCTCCTCTTCTCCATCCTAAACACTGGAGCTACTGCTGAGAGTCCTCTCCTCTCCTTTCCTCCATCCTAAACACTGGAGCTACTGCTGAGAGTCCTCTCCTCTCCTTTCCTCCATCCTAAACACTGGAGCTACTGCTGAGAGTCCTCTCCTCTCCTTTCCTCCATCCTAAACACTGGAGCTACTGCTGAGAGTCCTCTCCTCTCCTCTCCTCCATCCTAAACACTGTAGCTACTGCTGAGAGTCCTCTCCTCTCCTTTCCTCCATCCTAAACACTGGAGCTACTGCTGAGAGTCCTCTCCTCTCCTCTTCTCCATCCTAAACACTGGAGCTACTGCTGAGAGTCCTCTCCTCTCCTCTTCTCCATCCTAAACACTGGAGCTACTGCTGAGAGTCCTCTCCTCTTCTCCATCCTAAACACTGGAGCTACTGCTGAGAGTCCTCTCCTCTCCTCTCCTCCATCCTAAACACTGGAGCTACTGCTGAGAGTCCTCTCCTCTCCTCCCCTCCATCCTAAACACTGGAGCTACTGCTGAGAGTCCTCTCCTCTCCTCTTCTCCATCCTAAACACTGGAGCTACTGCTGAGAGTCTTCTCCTCTCCTTTCCTCCATCCTAAACACTGGAGCTACTGCTGAGAGTCCTCTCCTCTCCTCCATCCTAAACACTGGAGCTACTGCTGAGAGTCCTCTCCTCTCCTTTCCTCCATCCTAAACACTGGAGCTACTGCTGAGAGTCCTCTCCTCTCCTTTCCTCCATCCTAAACACTGGAGCTACTGCTGAGAGTCCTCCCCTCTCCTTTCCTCCATCCTAAACACTGGAGCTACTGCTGAGAGTCCTCTCCTCTCCTCTTCTCCATCCTAAACACTGGAGCTACTGCTGAGAGTCCTCTCCTCTTCTCCATCCTAAACACTGGAGCTACTGCTGAGAGTCCTCTCCTCTCCTCTCCTCCATCCTAAACACTGGAGCTACTGCTGAGAGTCCTCTCCTCTCCTTTCCTCCATCCTAAACACTGGAGCTACTGCTGAGAGTCCTCCCCTCTCCTTTCCTCCATCCGAAACACTGGAGCTACTGCTGAGAGTCCTCTCCTCTCCTTTCCTCCATCCTAAACACTGGGGGCGACTTCAATCAAAAACAAACTGAATACCTGTTGTAGGAATTAAATTCCTCTATGTTTTAACACCCAATGAAAATTAAACACTCTGTCAATTCATAAGGATATGTATGACCCTTATTAGTATAAAAATGGACAGAGCCCAGTCTTAAAGTCAAACAGCAGCCTTTATTCACGAGAGTACTGCCCATTACACATTTTACCACAGGTTATAAACTGAAAATGACGTCATTAGTTTCAGTACTAGCCCATGTCATCTCCGCTCCAGTACAATGGCTGTATGGTTCTCACATGTCTCTCCCTATTTAAGATAATATATGACCGAGCCAAGGCCATGCTTGTGTAGATAAGCGTTCTAGCCAGACTGGCTATAAGTTCATTAATTTCTACCATGGTACAGACAGTCATTGTTCTAATTCTTGATTATATTTGCACACATTATATTCAGTACTAGGATTAAAAAGAAAATTCATACTTATACAGTAACATAATAGTATTCTGATTAGTACATATACAGTAACATAATAGTATTCTGATTAGTACATATACAGTAACATAATAGTATTCTGATTAGTACATATACAGTAACATAATAGTATTCTGATTAGTACATATACAGCAACATAATAGTATTCTGATTAGTACATATACAGTAACATAATAGTATTTGGATTAGTACATATACAGTAACATAATAGTATTCTGATTAGTCAGTCCTGATTGAAATGTATACATAATTAGACATCATTGAAAAAAATTCCCTTAACAATAGCATGAACACAATGAATCCATTTTAAACTTTCACCTCAAAATGTCCTCGACCAGGTCCCTTTGAAACTCTATGTCACCAAAGCGTCAGTCATATTTAGGACCTGCAAAGGGAAATACCAAAATGTTTACTGTAAGCATATTTCACAAGACAAAGTTCCCAAGAACACCAAGGTGACCTGCCTAAATAATTACCGGCCCGTGGCACTCACGTCAGTAGCCATGAAGTGCTTTGAAAGGCTGGTTAAGGCTCACATCAACAGCATCCTCCTGGACACCCCAGACCCACTCCAATTCGCATACCGCCCCAACAGATCCACAGATGATGCAATCACAATCGCAATCCACACCGCCCTTTCCCACCTGGACAAAAGGAACACCTATGTGAGAATGCTGTTCATTGACTACAGCTCAGCGTTCAACACCATAGTGCCCACGAAGCTCATCACTAAGCTAAGGACTCTGGGACTAAACACCTCCCTCTGCAACTGGATCCTGGACTTCCTGACGGGCCGCCCCCAGGTGGTAAGCTGATCCTCAGCACTGGGGCCCCTCAGGGGTGTGTACTTAGTCCCCTCCTGTACTACCTGTTCACCCATGACTGTGTGGCCAAACACGACTCCAACACCATCATTAAGTATACTGACGACATAACAGTGGTAGGACTGATCACCGACAACGATGAGACAGTCTACAGGGAGGAGGTCAGAGACCTGGCAGTGTGGTGCCAGGACAACAACCTCTCCCTCAATGTGAGCAAGACTAAGGAGCTGATCGTGGACTACAGGAAAAGGAACAGGCCGAACAGGCCCCTATTAACATCGACGGGGCTGTAGTGGAGCGGGTCGAGAATTTCAAGTTCCTTGGTGTCCACATCACCAACAAACTATCATGGTCCAAACATACCAAGACAGTCGTGAAGAGGGCACAACAAAACCTTTTCCCCCCTCAGGAGACTGAAAAGATTTGGCATGGGTACCCAGATCCTCAAAAGGTTCTTCAGCTGCATCATCGAGAGCATCCTGACCGGTTGCATCACCGCCTGGTATGGCAACTGCTCGGCATCTGACCGTAAGGCGCTACAGAGGCTAGTGCAAACGGCCCAGTACATAACTGGGGCCAAGCTTCCTGCCATCCAGGACCTATATAATAGGCGGTGTCAAGAAGGAAAGCCCATAAAATTGTCAGAGACTCTCCAGTCACCCAAGTTATAGACTGTTTTCTCTGCTATCGCACGGCAAGCGGTACCGGAGCACCAAGTCTAGGACCAAAAGGCTCCTCAACAGCTTCTACCCCCAAGCCATTAGACTGCTGAACAACTCATACAAATCACCACCGGACAATTTACATTGACCCCCCCCCTCCCTCCCCTTGTACACTGCTGCTACTTGCTGTTCGTTAGTTACCTATGCATAGTCACTTCGCCCCCACCTACATGTACAGATTACCTCAACTAGCCTGTACCCCTGCACACTGACTCGGTACCGGTGCCCCATGTATATAGCCTCCACACTGACTCTGTTCCGGTGCCCCCTGTATATAGCCTCCACACTGACTCGGTACCGGTGCCCCCTGTATATAGCCTCCACACTGACTCTGTACCGGTGCCCCCTGTATATAGCCTCCACACTGACTCGGTACCGGTGCCCCCTGTATATAACCTCCACACTGACTCAGTACCAGTACCCCCTGTATATAACCTCCACACTGACTCGGTACCAGTACCCCCTGTATATATCCTCCACACTGACTCAGTACCAGTACCCCCTGTATATAGCCTCCACACTGACTCTGTACCGGTGCCCCCTGTAAATAGCCTCCACACTGACTTGGTACCGGTGCTCCCTGTATATAGCCTCCACATTGACTCTGTACCAGTACCCCCTGTATATATCCTCCACACTGACTCAATACCGGTAGCCCCTGTATATAACCTCCACACTGACTCTGTACCGGTGCGCCCTGTATATAACCTCCACACTGACTCAGTACCAGTACCCCTGTATATAGCCTCCACACTGACTCAGTACCAGTACCCCCTGTATATAGCCTCCACACTGACTCTGTACCGGTGCCCCCTGTAAATAGCCTCCACACTGACTCGGTACCGGTGCTCCCTGTATATAGCCTCCACATTGACTCTGTACCAGTACCCCCTCTATAGAGCCTCCACATTGACTCTGTACCAGAACCCCCTGTATATAACCTCCACATTGACTCTGTACCGGTACCCCCTGTATATAGCCTCCACATTGACTCGGTACCGGTAGCCCCTGTATATAACCTCCACACTGACTCGGTACCGGTGCCCCCTGTATATAACCTCCACACTGACTCAGTACCAGTACCCCCTGTATATAGCCTCCACACTGACTCGGTACCGGTGCCCCCTGTATATAGCCTCCACATTGACTCTGTACCAGTACCCCCTGTATATAACCTCCACACTGACTCTGTACCAGTACCCCCTGTATATAGCCTCCACACTGACTCTGTACCAGTACCCCCTGTATATAACCTCCACACTGACTCTGTACCGGTGCCCCCTGTATATAACCTCCACACTGACTCTGTACCAGTACCTCCTGTATATAACCTCCACACTGACTCTGTACCGGTGCCCCCTGTATATAACCTCCACACTGACTCTGTACCAGTACCCCCTGTATATAACCTCCACATTGACTCTGTACCGGTGCCCCCTGTATATAGCCTCCACACTGACTCTGTACCAGTACCCCCTGTATATAGCCTCCACACTGACTCGGTACCGGTGCCCCCTGTATATAACCTCCACACTGACTCAGTACCAGTACCCCCTGTATATAACCTCCACACTGACTCTGTACCGGTGCCCCCTGTATATAGCCTCCACACTGACTCTGTACCAGTACCCCCTGTATATAACCTCCACACTGACTCTGTACCGGTGCCCCCTGTATATAGCCTCCACACTGACTCTGTACCAGTACCCCCTGTATATAACCTCCACACTGACTCTGTACCGGTGCCCCCTGTATATAACCTCCACACTGACTCTGTACCAGTACCCCCTGTATATAACCTCCACACTGACTCTGTACCGGTGCCCCCTGTATATAGCCTCCACACTGACTCTGTACCAGTACCCCCTGTATATAGCCTCCACACTGACTCGGTACCGGTGCCCCCTGTATATAACCTCCACACTGACTCTGTACCAGTACCCCCTGTATATAACCTCCACACTGACTCTGTACCAGTACCCCCTGTATATAGCCTCCACACTGACTCTGTACCAGTACCTCCTCTATAGAGCCTCGTTATTGTTATTCTTATTGTGTTACTTTTTATTTTAGCCTACTTGATAAATATGTTATTCTTCTTGAACTGCACTGTTGGTTAAGGGCTTGTAATTCATTATTTCAAGGTAAAGTCTACACTGTTGGTTAAGGGCTTGTAGTCAGCATTTCATGGTAAAGTCTACACTTGTTGGTTAAGGGCTTGTAAGTCAGCATTTCAAGGTAAAGTCTACACTGTTGGTTAAGGGCTTGTAAGTCAGCATTTCATGGTAAAGTCTACACTGTTGGTTAAGGGCTTGTAATTCATTATTTCAAGGTAAAGTCTACACTGTTGGTTAAGGGCTTGTAGTCAGCATTTCATGGTAAAGTCTACACTTGTTGGTTAAGGGCTTGTAAGTCAGCATTTCAAGGTAAAGTCTACACTGTTGGTTAAGGGCTTGTAAGTCAGCATTTCAAGGTAAAGTCTACACTTGTTGTATTCGGCGCATGTGACTAATAAAGTTTTGGTTTGATTCTAACGCTTCCTTTATCTTATGCTGTGTTTTCCAGGTATTGTGGTGATCTGGCATCTTGGTTGGGTGTCGCCAGGACTTCCTAGTAGTCAGCTGGATTTCTGTATCTCAGCTATTTACCCTGGACTGACTCCTTAACTCCCTGATCCTTCCTTATCCTTTCAACAATCACCTAATTATCTCATTCACACCTTGCCAACATCATTCACAGTGTTTAGTCTAATGACGCAAACCTGTCCTCAGATATCTTCCTGCGTACATTATCTCTGCGTTGGGTAGTCCAGCCCCATCATAGTCCAATACCAGCCCCATCACAGACCAATACCAGCCCCATCACAGCCCTATACCAGCCCCATCACAGCCCTATACCAGCCCCATCACAGCCCAATACCAGCCCCATCACAGCCCAATACCAGTCCAGTCACAGCCCTATACCAGCCCCATCACAGCCCTATACCAGCCCTATCACAGCCCTATACCAGTCCCATCACAGCCTTATACCAGCCCCATCACAGCACAATACCAGCCCTATACCAGCCCCATCACAGCAATATACCAGCCCCATCACAGCCTTATACCAGCCCCATCACAGCAATATACCAGCCCCATCACAGCCCAATACCAGCCCCATCACAGCCTTATACCAGCCCCATCACAGCAATATACCAGCCCTATACCAGCCCCATCACAGCAATATACCAGCCCTATACCAGCCCAATACCAGCCCCATCACAGTCCTATACCAGCCCCATGGTGGGGTTGGCTCTATCACAGCCCTCTACCAGCCCCATGGTGGGGTTGGCTCTATCACAGCCCTATACCAGCCCCATGGTGGGGTTGGCTCCATCACAGCCCTCTACCAGCCCCATGGTGGGGTAGGCTCTATCACAGCCCTATACCAGCCCCATGGTGGGGTTGGCTCTATCACAGCCCTCTACCAGCACCATGGTGGGGTTGGCTCCATCACAGCCCTCTACCAGCCCCATGGTGGGGTTGGCTCTATCACAGCCCTATACCAGCCCCATGGTGGGGTTGGCTCCATCACAGCCCTCTACCAGCACCATGGTAGGGTTGGCTCTATCACAGCCCTACATGCCCTAAAAGTGTTCTACTTGGAACCAAAAGGGTGGTACTTTGAACCACAACGGTTCTACTTGGAACCAAAATGGTTCTACTTGGAACCAAAGGGGCTCTATTTGGAACAAAAAGGGTTCTATTTGGAACCAAAAGGGTTCTACTTGAAACCAAGTAGGTTGTACCTCCTACCTTTTTTCTAAGAGTGTAACCTTGTCAGAAATTATACCATTCAATTGAATGTTTCAGTTGTGGTATAGCTGGAAATATTTTGCACAAAAGCAGGAGCATCTGTCACCAGTCAAGAATGGTGAAAACAGAACTCAATGAAATAAATGGCAGAGAGAGGTACCACCTTATCAGACTGTTGCCCTGCGTCATCATGACTCTCCTATTCCTGTAGGTCTTCTCAGGGCTGACAGTTAAACGTCTCATTCAGCAGCTCTATTAGCGCAGGGGTTTAAACATGACTCCCTTCACGTTTTTGGACGAACCCTGCTTCCCCAAAATGAACCGTCATTTAGGAGAGATTAACAGGTTTCTGACTGCACTTCTGTCAACGCCAATTAGATGTTCCAAGGTTAAGTCCTGCGGAACCCCACTTGTCCAAATAAGCTTATTTACCACTTGGAATTACATAGTACCGGCCTGACATTGTCTAAGGATACCATAGTACCGGCCTGACATTGTCTAAGGATACCATTGTACCGGCCTGACATTGTCTAAGGATAACATTCTACATGTTACATAGTACAGGCCTGACATTGTCTAAGGATACCATAGTACAGACCTGACATTGTCTAAGGATACCATAGTACCGGCCTGACATTGTCTAAGGATACCATAGTACCGGCCGACATTGTGTAAGGATACCATCGTACAGGCCTGACATTGTCTAAGGATACCATTCTACATGTTACATAGTACAGGTCTGACATTGTCTAAGGATACCATAGTACCGGCCTGACATTGTCTAAGGATACCATAGTACCGGCCTGACATTGTCTAAGGATACCATAGTACCGGCCTGACATTGTCTAAGGATACCGTAGTACAGGCCTGACATTGTCTAAGGATACCATAGTACCGGCCTGACATTGTCTAAGGATACTATAGTACAGGCCTGACATTGTCTAAGGATACCATAGTACCGGCCTGACATTGTCTAAGGATAGCATAGTACCGGCCTGACATAGTCTAAGGATACCATAGTACCGGCCTGACATTGTCTAAGGATACCATAGTACAGGCCTTACATTGTCTAAGGATACCATAGTACCGGCCTGATATTGTCTAAGGATACCATAGTACAGGCCTGACATTGTCTAAGGATACCATAGTACAGGCCTGACATTGTCTAAGGATACCATAGTACAGACCTGACATTGTCTAAGGATACCATAGTACCGGCCTGACATTGTCTAAGGATACCATAGTACCGGCCTGACATTGTCTAAGGATACCATAGTACAGGCCTGACATTGTCTAAGGATACCATAGTACCGGCCTGACATTGTCTAAGGATACCATAGTACAGGCCTGACATTGTCTAAGGATACCATAGTACAGGCCTGACATTGTCTAAGGATACCATAGTACAGGCCTGACATTGTCTAAGGATACCATAGTACAGGCCTGACATTGTCTAAGGACCATAGTACAGACCTGACATTGTCTAAGGATACCATAGTACAGGCCTGACATTGTCTAAGGATACCATAGTACCGGCCTGACATTGTCTAAGGATACCATAGTACCGGCCTGACATTGTCTAAGGATACCATAGTACCGGCCTGACATTGTCTAAGGATACCATAGTACCGGCCTGACATTGTCTAAGGATACCATAGTACAGGCCTTACATTGTCTAAGGATACCATAGTACCGGCCTGATATTGTCTAAGGATACCATAGTACAGGCCTGACATTGTCTAAGGATACCATAGTACAGGCCTGACATTGTCTAAGGATACCATAGTACAGGCCTGACATTGTTTAAGGATACCATAGTACCGGCCTGACATTGTCTAAGGATACCATAGTACAGGCCTGACATTGTTTAAGGATACCATAGTACCGGACTGACATTGTCTAAGGATACCATAGTACCGGCCTGACATTGTCTAAGGATACCATAGTACCGGCATGACATTGTCTAAGGATACCATAGTACCGGCCTGACATTGTCTAAGGATACCATAGTACCAGCCTGACATTGTCTAAGGATACCATATTACAGGCCTGACATTGTCTAAGGATACCATAGTACAGGCCTGACATTGTCTAAGGATACCATAGTACCGGCCTGACATTGTCTAAGGATACCATAGTACAGGCCTGACATTGTCTAAGGGTCCCATAGTACAGGCCGGACATTGTCTAAGGATACCATAGTACCGGCCTGACATTGTCTAAGGATACCATAGTACAGGCCTGACATTGTCTAAGGATACCATAGTACAGGCCTGACATTGTCTAAGGATACCATAGTACCGGCCTGACATTGTCTAAGAAAACCATAGTACAGGCCTGACATTGTCTAAGGATACCATAGTACAGGCCTGACATTGTCTAAGGATACCATAGTACCGGCCTGACATTGTCTAAGGATACCATAGTACAGGCCTGACATTGTCTAAGGATACCATAGTACCGGCCTGACATTGTCTAAGGATACCATAGTACCGGCCTCACATTGTCTAAGGATACCATAGTACCGGCATGACATTGTCTAAGGATACCATAGTACCGGCCTGACATTGTCTAAGGATACCATAGTACCAGCCTGACATTGTCTAAGGATACCATATTACAGGCCTGACATTGTCTAAGGATACCATAGTACAGGCCTGACATTGTCTAAGGATACCATAGTACCGGCCTGACATTGTCTAAGGATACCATAGTACAGGCCTGACATTTTCTAAGGGTACCATAGTACAGGCCTGACATTGTCTAAGGATACCATAGTACCGGCCTGACATTGTCTAAGGATACCATAGTACAGGCCTGACATTGTCTAAGGGTACCATAGTACAGGCCTGACATTGTCTAAGGATACCATAGTACCGGCCTGACATTGTCTAAGGATACCATAGTACAGGCCTGACATTTTCTAAGGATACCATAGTACAGGCCTGACATTGTCTAAGGATTCCATAGTACCGGCCTGACATTGTCTAAGGATACCATAGTACAGGCCTGACATTGTCTAAGGATACCATAGTACAGGCCTGACATTGTCTAAGGATACCATAGTACCGGCCTGACATTGTCTAAGGATACCATAGTACAGGCCTGACATTGTCTAAGGGTACCATAGTACAGGCCTGACATTGTCTAAGGATACCATAGTACCGGCCTGACATTGTCTAACGATACCATAGTACAGGCCTGACATTGTCTAAGGATACCATAGTACCGGCCTGACATTGTCTAAGGATACCATAGTACAGGCCTGACATTGTCTAAGGATACCATAGTACCGGCCTGACATTGTCTAAGGATACCATAGTACCGGCCTGACATTGTCTAAGGATACCATAGTATCGGCCTGACATTGTCTAAGGATACCATAGTACAGGCCTGACATTGTCTAAGGATACCATAGTACCGGCCTGACATTGTCTAAGGATACCATAGTACCGGCCTGACATTGTCTAAGAATACCATAGTACCGGCCTGACATTGTCTAAGGATACCATAGTACCGGCCTGACATTGTCTAAGGATACCATTCTACATGTTACATAGTACAGGCCTGACATTGTCTAAGGATACCATAGTACCGGCCTGACATTGTCTAAGGATACCATAGTACCGGCCTGACATTGTCTAAGGATACCATAGTACCGGCCTGACATTGTCTAAGGATACCATTCTACATGTTACATAGTACAGGCCTGACATTGTCTAAGGATACCATAGTACCGGCCTGACATTGTCTAAGGATAACATTCTACATGTTACATAGTACAGGCCTGACATTGTCTAAGGATACCATAGTACAGACCTGACATTGTCTAAGGATACCATAGTACCGGCCTGACATTGTCTAAGGATACCATAGTACCGGCCGACATTGTGTAAGGATACCATCGTACAGGCCTGACATTGTCTAAGGATACCATTCTACATGTTACATAGTACAGGTCTGACATTGTCTAAGGATACCATAGTACCGGCCTGACATTGTCTAAGGATACCATAGTACCGGCCTGACATTGTCTAAGGATACCATAGTACCGGCCTGACATTGTCTAAGGATACCGTAGTACAGGCCTGACATTGTCTAAGGATACCATAGTACCGGCCTGACATTGTCTAAGGATACTATAGTACAGGCCTGACATTGTCTAAGGATACCATAGTACCGGCCTGACATTGTCTAAGGATACCATAGTACCGGCCTGACATAGTCTAAGGATACCATAGTACCGGCCTGACATTGTCTAAGGATACCATAGTACAGGCCTTACATTGTCTAAGGATACCATAGTACCGGCCTGATATTGTCTAAGGATACCATAGTACAGGCCTGACATTGTCTAAGGATACCATAGTACAGGCCTGACATTGTCTAAGGATACCATAGTACAGACCTGACATTGTCTAAGGATACCATAGTACCGGCCTGACATTGTCTAAGGATACCATAGTACCGGCCTGACATTGTCTAAGGATACCATAGTACAGGCCTGACATTGTCTAAGGATACCATAGTACCGGCCTGACATTGTCTAAGGATACCATAGTACAGGCCTGACATTGTCTAAGGATACCATAGTACAGGCCTGACATTGTCTAAGGATACCATAGTACAGGCCTGACATTGTCTAAGGATACCATAGTACAGGCCTGACATTGTCTAAGGACCATAGTACAGACCTGACATTGTCTAAGGATACCATAGTACAGGCCTGACATTGTCTAAGGATACCATAGTACCGGCCTGACATTGTCTAAGGATACCATAGTACCGGCCTGACATTGTCTAAGGATACCATAGTACCGGCCTGACATTGTCTAAGGATACCATAGTACCGGCCTGACATTGTCTAAGGATACCATAGTACAGGCCTGACATTGTCTAAGGATACCATAGTACCGGCCTGATATTGTCTAAGGATACCATAGTACAGGCCTGACATTGTCTAAGGATACCATAGTACAGGCCTGACATTGTCTAAGGATACCATAGTACAGGCCTGACATTGTTTAAGGATACCATAGTACCGGCCTGACATTGTCTAAGGATACCATAGTACAGGCCTGACATTGTTTAAGGATACCATAGTACCGGACTGACATTGTCTAAGGATACCATAGTACCGGCCTGACATTGTCTAAGGATACCATAGTACCGGCATGACATTGTCTAAGGATACCATAGTACCGGCCTGACATTGTCTAAGGATACCATAGTACCAGCCTGACATTGTCTAAGGATACCATATTACAGGCCTGACATTGTCTAAGGATACCATAGTACAGGCCTGACATTGTCTAAGGATACCATAGTACCGGCCTGACATTGTCTAAGGATACCATAGTACAGGCCTGACATTGTCTAAGGGTCCCATAGTACAGGCCGGACATTGTCTAAGGATACCATAGTACCGGCCTGACATTGTCTAAGGATACCATAGTACAGGCCTGACATTGTCTAAGGATACCATAGTACAGGCCTGACATTGTCTAAGGATACCATAGTACCGGCCTGACATTGTCTAAGAAAACCATAGTACAGGCCTGACATTGTCTAAGGATACCATAGTACAGGCCTGACATTGTCTAAGGATACCATAGTACCGGCCTGACATTGTCTAAGGATACCATAGTACAGGCCTGACATTGTCTAAGGATACCATAGTACCGGCCTGACATTGTCTAAGGATACCATAGTACCGGCCTCACATTGTCTAAGGATACCATAGTACCGGCATGACATTGTCTAAGGATACCATAGTACCGGCCTGACATTGTCTAAGGATACCATAGTACCAGCCTGACATTGTCTAAGGATACCATATTACAGGCCTGACATTGTCTAAGGATACCATAGTACAGGCCTGACATTGTCTAAGGATACCATAGTACCGGCCTGACATTGTCTAAGGATACCATAGTACAGGCCTGACATTTTCTAAGGGTACCATAGTACAGGCCTGACATTGTCTAAGGATACCATAGTACCGGCCTGACATTGTCTAAGGATACCATAGTACAGGCCTGACATTGTCTAAGGGTACCATAGTACAGGCCTGACATTGTCTAAGGATACCATAGTACCGGCCTGACATTGTCTAAGGATACCATAGTACAGGCCTGACATTTTCTAAGGATACCATAGTACAGGCCTGACATTGTCTAAGGATTCCATAGTACCGGCCTGACATTGTCTAAGGATACCATAGTACAGGCCTGACATTGTCTAAGGATACCAATGTACAGGCCTGACATTGTCTAAGGATACCATAGTACCGGCCTGACATTGTCTAAGGATACCATAGTACAGGCCTGACATTGTCTAAGGGTACCATAGTACAGGCCTGACATTGTCTAAGGATACCATAGTACCGGCCTGACATTGTCTAACGATACCATAGTACAGGCCTGACATTGTCTAAGGATACCATAGTACCGGCCTGACATTGTCTAAGGATACCATAGTACAGGCCTGACATTGTCTAAGGATACCATAGTACCGGCCTGACATTGTCTAAGGATACCATAGTACCGGCCTGACATTGTCTAAGGATACCATAGTATCGGCCTGACATTGTCTAAGGATACCATAGTACAGGCCTGACATTGTCTAAGGATACCATAGTACCGGCCTGACATTGTCTAAGGATACCATAGTACCGGCCTGACATTGTCTAAGAATACCATAGTACCGGCCTGACATTGTCTAAGGATACCATAGTACCGGCCTGACATTGTCTAAGGATACCATTCTACATGTTACATAGTACAGGCCTGACATTGTCTAAGAATACCATAGTACCGGCCTGACATTGTCTAAGGATACCATTCTACATGTTACATAGTACAGGCCTGACATTGTCTAAGGATACCATAGTACCGGCCTGACATTGTCTAAGGATACCATAGTACCGGCCTGACATTGTCTAAGGATACCATAGTACCGGCCTGACATTGTCTAAGGATACCATAGTACCGGCCTGACATTGTCTAAGGATACCATATTACAGGCCTGACATTGTCTAAGGATACCATAGTACAGGCCTGACATTGTCTAAGGATACCATAGTACCGGCCTGACATTGTCTAAGGATACCATAGTACAGGCCTGACATTGTCTAAGGGTACCATAGTACAGGCCTGACATTGTCTAAGGATACCATAGTACCGGCCTGACATTGTCTAAGGATACCATAGTACAGGCCTGACATTGTCTAAGGATACCATAGTACAGGCCTGACATTGTCTAAGGATACCATAGTACAGGCCTGACATTGTCTAAGGATACTATAGTACCGGCCTGACATTGTCTAAGGATACCATAGTACAGGCCTGACATTGTCTAAGGATACCATAGTACCGGCCTGACATTGTCTAAGGATACCATAGTACAGGCCTGACATTGTCTAAGGATACCATAGTACCGGCCTGACATTGTTTAAGGATACCATAGTACCGGCCTGACATTGTCTAAGGATACCATAGTACCGGCCTGACATTGTCTAAGGATACCATAGTACAGGCCTGACATTGTCTAAGGATACCATAGTACCGGCCTGACATTGTCTAAGGATACCATAGTACCGGCCTGACATTGTCTAAGGATACCATAGTACCGGCCTGACATTGTCTAAGGATACCTTTCTACATGTTACATAGTACAGGCCTGACATTGTCTAAGGATACCATAGTACCGGCCTGACATTGTCTAAGGATACCATTCTACATGTTACATAGTACCGGCCTGACATTGTCTAAGGATACCATAGTACCGGCCTGACATTGTCTAAGGATACCATAGTACCGGCCTGACATTGTCTAAGGATACCATAGTAACGGCTTGACATTGTCTAAGGATACCATAGTACAGGCCTGACATTGTCTAAGGATACCATTCTACATGTTACATAGTACCGGCCTGACATTGTCTAAGGATACCATAGTACCGGCCTGACATTGTCTAAGGATACCATTCTACATGTTACATAGTACCGGCCTGACATTGTCTAAGGATACCATAGTACCGGCCTGACATTGTCTAAGGATACCATTCTACATGTTACATAGTACAGGCCTGACATTGTCTAAGGATACCATAGTACCGGCCTGACATTGTCTAAGGATACCATAGTACCGGCCTGACATTGTCTAAGGATACCATTCTACATGTTACATAGTACCGGCCTGACATTGTCTAAGGATACCATAGTACCGGCCTGACATTGTCTAAGGATACCATAGTACCGGCCTGACATTGTCTAAGGATACCATTCTACATGTTACATAGTACAGGCCTGACATTGTCTAAGGATACCATAGTACAGGCCTGACATTGTCTAAGGATACCATAGTACCGGCCTGACATTGTCTAAGGATACCATAGTACAGGCCTGACATTGTCTAAGGATACCATAGTACCGGCCTGACATTGTCTAAGGATACCATAGTACCGGCCTGACATTGTCTAAGGATACCATAGTACCGGCCTGACATTGTCTAAGGATACCATAGTACAGGCCTGACATTGTCTAAGGATACCATAGTACAGGCCTGACATTGTCTAAGGATACCATAGTACCGGCCTGACATTGTCTAAGGATACCATAGTACCGGCCTGACATTGTCTAAGGATACCATAGTACCGGCCTGACATTGTCGAAGGATACCATTCTACATGTTACATAGTACAGGCCTGACATTGTCTAAGGATACCATAGTACCGGCCTGACATTGTCTAAGGATACCATTCTACATGTTACATAGTACAGGCCTGACATTGTCTAAGGATACCATAGTACCGGCCTGACATTGTCTAAGGATACCATAGTACCGGCCTGACATTGTCTAAGGATACCATAGTACCGGCCTGACATTGTCTAAGGATACCATAGTACCGGCCTGACATTGTCTAAGGATACCATATTACAGGCCTGACATTGTCTAAGGATACCATAGTACAGGCCTGACATTGTCTAAGGATACCATAGTACCGGCCTGACATTGTCTAAGGATACCATAGTACAGGCCTGACATTGTCTAAGGGTACCATAGTACAGGCCTGACATTGTCTAAGGATACCATAGTACCGGCCTGACATTGTCTAAGGATACCATAGTACAGGCCTGACATTGTCTAAGGATACCATAGTACCGGCCTGACATTGTCTAAGGATACCATAGTACCGGCCTCACATTGTCTAAGGATACCATAGTACCGGCATGACATTGTCTAAGGATACCATAGTACCGGCCTGACATTGTCTAAGGATACCATAGTACCAGCCTGACATTGTCTAAGGATACCATATTACAGGCCTGACATTGTCTAAGGATACCATAGTACAGGCCTGACATTGTCTAAGGATACCATAGTACCGGCCTGACATTGTCTAAGGATACCATAGTACAGGCCTGACATTGTCTAAGGGTCCCATAGTACAGGCCGGACATTGTCTAAGGATACCATAGTACCGGCCTGACATTGTCTAAGGATACCATAGTACAGGCCTGACATTGTCTAAGGATACCATAGTACAGGCCTGACATTGTCTAAGGATACCATAGTACCGGCCTGACATTGTCTAAGAAAACCATAGTACAGGCCTGACATTGTCTAAGGATACCATAGTACAGGCCTGACATTGTCTAAGGATACCATAGTACCGGCCTGACATTGTCTAAGGATACCATAGTACAGGCCTGACATTGTCTAAGGATACCATAGTACCGGCCTGACATTGTCTAAGGATACCATAGTACCGGCCTCACATTGTCTAAGGATACCATAGTACCGGCATGACATTGTCTAAGGATACCATAGTACCGGCCTGACATTGTCTAAGGATACCATAGTACAGGCCTGACATTGTCTAAGGATACCATAGTACCGGCCTGACATTGTCTAAGGATACCATAGTACAGGCCTGACATTTTCTAAGGGTACCATAGTACAGGCCTGACATTGTCTAAGGATACCATAGTACAGGCCTGACATTGTCTAAGGATACCATAGTACCGGCCTGACATTGTCTAAGGATACCATAGTACAGGCCTGACATTGTCTAAGGGTACCATAGTACAGGCCTGACATTGTCTAAGGATACCATAGTACCGGCCTGACATTGTCTAAGGATACCATAGTACAGGCCTGACATTGTCTAAGGATACCATAGTACAGGCCTGACATTGTCTAAGGATACCATAGTACCGGCCTGACATTGTCTAAGGATACCATAGTACAGGCCTGACATTGTCTAAGGATACCATAGTACAGGCCTGACATTGTCTAAGGATACCATAGTACCGGCCTGACATTGTCTAAGGATACCATAGTACAGGCCTGACATTGTCTAAGGGTACCATAGTACAGGCCTGACATTGTCTAAGGATACCATAGTACCGGCCTGACATTGTCTAAGGATACCATAGTACAGGCCTGACATTGTCTAAGGATACCATAGTACCGGCCTGACATTGTCTAAGGATACCATAGTACAGGCCTGACATTGTCTAAGGATACCATAGTACCGGCCTGACATTGTCTAAGGATACCATAGTACCGGCCTGACATTGTCTAAGGATACCATAGTACCGGCCTGACATTGTCTAAGGATACCATAGTACAGGCCTGACATTGTCTAAGGATACCATAGTACCGGCCTGACATTGTCTAAGGATACCATAGTACCGGCCTGACATTGTCTAAGGATACCATAGTACCGGCCTGACATTGTCTAAGGATACCATTCTACATGTTACATAGTACAGGCCTGACATTGTCTAAGGATACCATAGTACCGGCCTGACATTGTCTAAGGATACCATTCTACATGTTACATAGTACAGGCCTGACATTGTCTAAGGATACCATAGTACAGGCCTGACATTGTCTAAGGATACCATAGTACCGGCCTGACATTGTCTAAGGATACCATAGTACCGGCCTGACATTGTCTAAGGATACCATAGTACCGGCCTGACATTGTCTAAGGATACCATATTACAGGCCTGACATTGTCTAAGGATACCATAGTACAGGCCTGACATTGTCTAAGGATACCATAGTACCGGCCTGACATTGTCTAAGGATACCATAGTACAGGCCTGACATTGTCTAAGGGTACCATAGTACAGGCCTGACATTGTCTAAGGATACCATAGTACCGGCCTGACATTGTCTAAGGATACCATAGTACAGGCCTGACATTGTCTAAGGATACCATAGTACAGGCCTGACATTGTCTAAGGATACCATAGTACAGGCCTGACATTGTCTAAGGATACTATAGTACCGGCCTGACATTGTCTAAGGATACCATAGTACAGGCCTGACATTGTCTAAGGATACCATAGTACCGGCCTGACATTGTCTAAGGATACCATAGTACAGGCCTGACATTGTCTAAGGATACCATAGTACCGGCCTGACATTGTCTAAGGATACCATAGTACCGGCCTGACATTGTCTAAGGATACCATAGTACCGGCCTGACATTGTCTAAGGATACCATAGTACAGGCCTGACATTGTCTAAGGATACCATAGTACCGGCCTGACATTGTCTAAGGATACCATAGTACCGGCCTGACATTGTCTAAGGATACCATAGCACCGGCCTGACATTGTCTAAGGATACCATTCTACATGTTACATAGTACAGGCCTGACATTGTCTAAGGATACCATAGTACCGGCCTGACATTGTCTAAGGATACCATTCTACATGTTACATAGTACCGGCCTGACATTGTCTAAGGATACCATAGTACCGGCCTGACATTGTCTAAGGATACCATAGTACCGGCCTGACATTGTCTAAGGATACCATAGTACCGGCTTGACATTGTCTAAGGATACCATAGTACAGGCCTGACATTGTCTAAGGATACCATTCTACATGTTACATAGTACCGGCCTGACATTGTCTAAGGATACCATAGTACCGGCCTGACTGTGTCTAAGGATACCATTCTACATGTTACATAGTACCGGCCTGACATTGTCTAAGGATACCATAGTACCGGCCTGACATTGTCTAAGGATACCATTCTACATGTTACATAGTACAGGCCTGACATTGTCTAAGGATACCATAGTACCGGCCTGACATTGTCTAAGGATACCATTCTACATGTTACATAGTACCGGCCTGACATTGTCTAAGGATACCATAGTACCGGCCTGACATTGTCTAAGGATACCATAGTACCGGCCTGACATTGTCTAAGGATACCATTCTACATGTTACATAGTACAGGCCTGACATTGTCTAAGGATACCATAGTACAGGCCTGACATTGTCTAAGGATACCATAGTACCGGCCTGACATTGTCTAAGGATACCATAGTACAGGCCTGACATTGTCTAAGGATACCATAGTACCGGCCTGACATTGTCTAAGGATACCATAGTACCGGCCTGACATTGTCTAAGGATACCATAGTACCGGCCTGACATTGTCTAAGGATACCATAGTACAGGCCTGACATTGTCTAAGGATACCATAGTACAGGCCTGACATTGTCTAAGGATACCATAGTACCGGCCTGACATTGTCTAAGGATACCATAGTACCGGCCTGACATTGTCTAAGGATACCATAGTACCGGCCTGACATTGTCTAAGGATACCATTCTACATGTTACATAGTACAGGCCTGACATTGTCTAAGGATACCATAGTACCGGCCTGACATTGTCTAAGGATACCATTCTACATGTTACATAGTACAGGCCTGACATTGTCTAAGGATACCATAGTACCGGCCTGACATTGTCTAAGGATACCATAGTACCGGCCTGACATTGTCTAAGGATACCATAGTACCGGCCTGACATTGTCTAAGGATACCATAGTACCGGCCTGACATTGTCTAAGGATACCATATTACAGGCCTGACATTGTCTAAGGATACCATAGTACAGGCCTGACATTGTCTAAGGATACCATAGTACCGGCCTGACATTGTCTAAGGATACCATAGTACAGGCCTGACATTGTCTAAGGGTACCATAGTACAGGCCTGACATTGTCTAAGGATACCATAGTACCGGCCTGACATTGTCTAAGGATACCATAGTACAGGCCTGACATTGTCTAAGGATACCATAGTACAGGCCTGACATTGTCTAAGGATACCATAGTACAGGCCTGACATTGTCTAAGGATACTATAGTACCGGCCTGACATTGTCTAAGGATACCATAGTACAGGCCTGACATTGTCTAAGGATACCATAGTACCGGCCTGACATTGTCTAAGGATACCATAGTACAGGCCTGACATTGTCTAAGGATACCATAGTACCGGCCTGACATTGTCTAAGGATACCATAGTACCGGCCTGACATTGTCTAAGGATACCATAGTACCGGCCTGACATTGTCTAAGGATACCATAGTACAGGCCTGACATTGTCTAAGGATACCATAGTACCGGCCTGACATTGTCTAAGGATACCATAGTACCGGCCTGACATTGTCTAAGGATACCATAGTACCGGCCTGACATTGTCTAAGGATACCATTCTACATGTTACATAGTACAGGCCTGACATTGTCTAAGGATACCATAGTACCGGCCTGACATTGTCTAAGGATACCATTCTACATGTTACATAGTACCGGCCTGACATTGTCTAAGGATACCATAGTACCGGCCTGACATTGTCTAAGGATACCATAGTACCGGCCTGACATTGTCTAAGGATACCATAGTACCGGCCTGACATTGTCTAAGGATACCATAGTACAGGCCTGACATTGTCTAAGGATACCATTCTACATGTTACATAGTACCGGCCTGACATTGTCTAAGGATACCATAGTACCGGCCTGACATTGTCTAAGGATACCATTCTACATGTTACATAGTACCGGCCTGACATTGTCTAAGGATACCATAGTACCGGCCTGACATTGTCTAAGGATACCATTCTACATGTTACATAGTACAGGCCTGACATTGTCTAAGGATACCATAGTACCGGCCTGACATTGTCTAAGGATACCATAGTACCGGCCTGACATTGTCTAAGGATACCATTCTACATGTTACATAGTACCGGCCTGACATTGTCTAAGGATACCATAGTACCGGCCTGACATTGTCTAAGGATACCATAGTACCGGCCTGACATTGTCTAAGGATACCATAGTACCGGCCTGACATTGTCTAAGGATACCATAGTACCGGCCTGACATTGTCTAAGGATACCATAGTACAGGCCTGACATTGTCTAAGGATACCATAGTACAGGCCTGACATTGTCTAAGGATACCATAGTACCGGCCTGACATTGTCTAAGGATACCATAGTACCGGCCTGACATTGTCTAAGGATACCATAGTACCGGCCTGACATTGTCTAAGGATACCATTCTACATGTTACATAGTACAGGCCTGACATTGTCTAAGGATACCATAGTACCGGCCTGACATTGTCTAAGGATACCATTCTACATGTTACATAGTACAGGCCTGACATTGTCTAAGGATACCATAGTACCGGCCTGACATTGTCTAAGGATACCATAGTACCGGCCTGACATTGTCTAAGGATACCATAGTACCGGCCTGACATTGTCTAAGGATACCATAGTACCGGCCTGACATTGTCTAAGGATACCATATTACAGGCCTGACATTGTCTAAGGATACCATAGTACAGGCCTGACATTGTCTAAGGATACCATAGTACCGGCCTGACATTGTCTAAGGATACCATAGTACAGGCCTGACATTGTCTAAGGGTACCATAGTACAGGCCTGACATTGTCTAAGGATACCATAGTACCGGCCTGACATTGTCTAAGGATACCATAGTACAGGCCTGACATTGTCTAAGGATACCATAGTACAGGCCTGACATTGTCTAAGGATACCATAGTACAGGCCTGACATTGTCTAAGGATACTATAGTACCGGCCTGACATTGTCTAAGGATACCATAGTACAGGCCTGACATTGTCTAAGGATACCATAGTACCGGCCTGACATTGTCTAAGGATACCATAGTACAGGCCTGACATTGTCTAAGGATACCATAGTACCGGCCTGACATTGTCTAAGGATACCATAGTACCGGCCTGACATTGTCTAAGGATACCATAGTACCGGCCTGACATTGTCTAAGGATACCATAGTACAGGCCTGACATTGTCTAAGGATACCATAGTACCGGCCTGACATTGTCTAAGGATACCATAGTACCGGCCTGACATTGTCTAAGGATACCATAGTACCGGCCTGACATTGTCTAAGGATACCATTCTACATGTTACATAGTACAGGCCTGACATTGTCTAAGGATACCATAGTACCGGCCTGACATTGTCTAAGGATACCATTCTACATGTTACATAGTACCGGCCTGACATTGTCTAAGGATACCATAGTACCGGCCTGACATTGTCTAAGGATACCATAGTACCGGCCTGACATTGTCTAAGGATACCATAGTACCGGCTTGACATTGTCTAAGGATACCATAGTACAGGCCTGACATTGTCTAAGGATACCATTCTACATGTTACATAGTACCGGCCTGACATTGTCTAAGGATACCATAGTACCGGCCTGACATTGTCTAAGGATACCATTCTACATGTTACATAGTACCGGCCTGACATTGTCTAAGGATACCATAGTACCGGCCTGACATTGTCTAAGAATACCATTCTACATGTTACATAGTACAGGCCTGACATTGTCTAAGGATACCATAGTACCGGCCTGACATTGTCTAAGGATACCATAGTACCGGCCTGACATTGTCTAAGGATACCATTCTACATGTTACATAGTACCGGCCTGACATTGTCTAAGGATACCATAGTACCGGCCTGACATTGTCTAAGGATACCATAGTACCGGCCTGACATTGTCTAAGGATACCATTCTACATGTTACATAGTACAGGCCTGACATTGTCTAAGGATACCATAGTACCGGCCTGACATTGTCTAAGGATACCATTCTACATGTTACATAGTACCGGCCTGACATTGTCTAAGGATACCATAGTACCGGCCTGACATTGTCTAAGGATACCATTCTACATGTTACATAGTACCGGCCTGACATTGTCTAAGGATACCATAGTACCGGCCTGACATTGTCTAAGGATACCATTCTACATGTTACATAGTACAGGCCTGACATTGTCTAAGGATACCATAGTACCGGCCTGACATTGTCTAAGGATACCATAGTACCGGCCTGACATTGTCTAAGGATACCATTCTACATGTTACATAGTACCGGCCTGACATTGTCTAAGGATACCATAGTACCGGCCTGACATTGTCTAAGGATACCATAGTACCGGCCTGACATTGTCTAAGGATACCATTCTACATGTTACATAGTACAGGCCTGACATTGTCTAAGGATACCATTCTACATGTTACATAGTACAGGCCTGACATTGTCTAAGGATACCATTCTACATGTTACATAGTACAGGCCTGACATTGTCTAAGGATACCATTCTACATGTTACATAGTACAGGCTTAATATTGTCATTAATCATTTGATGGTACTTTCCAGACTAGATCTTGGTCATACTTCTTATTATTATTCTGCACACTAACTCCTCTTACAATGTTTAATCTAGAAACGTTGTTTAAACTTTAAAACGATGTCGACTGGTCTGGATTGAGTTTCTTCCATTTTACATTGTTGATGTGTTATTTTTAAGTTCAGTTCTCCATCCACTTTAATGGGATCTCCTTAACATTCTAAAGCTCCCTATTGTGACATCACGACTTCCTGACACAAATCAGCTTGTTAGACCACATGACCAACAAGTCAGACAACAACGTAGACTGTGAGACGTCTTCGGTCTGCGTCGACCACAATGACCAACAAGTCAGACAACAACGTAGACGATGAGACGTCTTTGGTCTGCGTCGACCACATGACCAACAAGTCAGACAACAACGTAGACGATGAGACGTCTTTGGTCTGCGTCGACCACATGACCAACAAGTCAGACAACAACGTAGACGGTGAGACGTCTTTGGTCTGCGTCGACCACAATGACCAACAAGTCAGACAACAACGTAGATGGTGAGACGTCTTTGGTCTGCGTCGACCACAATGACCAACAAGTCAGACAACAACGTAGATGGTGAGACGTCTTCGGTCTGCGTCGACCACATGACCAACAAGTCAGACAACAACGTAGACTGTGAGACGTCTTCGGTCTGCGTCGACCAAAATGACCAGCAAGTCAGACAACAACGTAGACGATGAGACGTCTTTGGTCTGCGTCGACCACATGACCAACAAGTCAGACAACAACGTAGACGGTGAGACGTCTTTGGTCTGCGTCGACCACAATGACCAACAAGTCAGACAACAACGTAGACGGTGAGACGTCTTTGGTCTGCGTCGACCACATGACCAACAAGTCAGACAACAACGTAGATGGTGAGCCGTCTTTGGTCTGCGTCTCGACTATTCAAATCTGGAAGCGGAAACACAAACACAGCTTGTACAGATCGAAACGATACAGCTGTTTTTAGTTTTTAACCACGTCAACTCATTTAGCTAACTTCTCGCTCACTGCTGAATGAACTACCGTGGAGCTTTTCAGAACGTTCAAATGATAACAATAGGGGGGGATGAGGCAATGAGTCAACATTGGGACTTAAACAAAATAAAATCAGCTACCTTGACCACTTTTCCCAACGATGCATCGTAGACAAAAACTTAAAGAGTATGTGACCTTGGTCTACTTCTGTGATTATCAAATCTGAAATCAGAACAGCAATAAGTACTACCAATCACTACCCCCCCCCCCTCCCCCAAAAAATAAATACTTATAAAGAGTTAAAGTAAGTCCCACAAATGTTTCTTCATGGAAAATGACCATGCAGTTATTCATAATGTTGTAAGTTGATGGATATGAGGTATTTGATTTGATTCTGTATTGTCAATCTGAAGAGTGATTGCGTGATGGTGATTGTGTTTTTTTGAAGGTTAGATATTGAGCACTCACTTACCTCGTCCCAATGCCATTCTACTGACAAGTCTGGGCCACAGTTACAGCAGCATTCCATGTTCTATTACTTTTCAACCTCCTACGCCACCAATGCCCTTTCAAACAAGATTACGGGCCTCTGAAATCCTCCTTAATTAGTCGTTTGTGGTAATTAACGGGTAATTAAGGAAAGACAGTCCAGTCCATACCATCACATACCCTGCCCTAATTCCTCCAAGGCCGTAATCCTTTAAAAACACCCAAAGGATGCTATATAAACTAGGACAGTGGAGATGCACGGACTTCAGCAGTCAACTTCACTAGCTCCTATTAACCGGCCCAGGATGGCAGAGCTAGGAGTGTTTGCTGCAAGGAGACAAGAAGATACAACCAGAGAATCAGGCTTTGCCTACACCAACAGCAATCATACCAAAGGTACAGTACTTCCTGTCAGTGTAGTGCCTGGGCTTGATATCATACCAAAGGTACAGTACATCCTGTCAGTGTAGTGCCTGGGCTTGATATCATACCAAAGGTACAGTACTTCCTGTCAGTGTAGTGCCTGGGCTTGATATCATACCAAAGGTACAGTACATCCTGTCAGTGTAGTACCTGGGCTTGATATCATAACAAAGGTACAGTACATCCTGTCAGTGTCGTGCCTGGGCTTGATATCATACCAAAGGTACAGTACATCCTGTCAGTGTCGTGCCTGGGCTTGATATCATACCAAAGGTACAGTACATCCTGTCAGTGTCGTGCCTGGGCTTGATATCATACCAAAGGTACAGTACATCCTGTCAGTGTCGTGCCTGGGCTTGATATCATCCGGTAGAAGGAGTGAAAGAGCCTAATTCTGTGGATTATCCTAGTATTGTAGTGGTTGTATATTTACAGAAGATAATGATGGTAAGTGAAGTTGCTGAAAGGTCTTTTCCTTGATAAGATATTTCACCAACAGCCAACAGACATACCATTCACAACTGGCAGTAGCAGTATACACACTAACACAAACAGTATATTTAATTGTATGACAATGTTTTCTTTGTTCAGAACTTTTGATGCACACATTCTGTTCAACATATTATTTACTGTTCTCATTTGACTACATCAATAAGTCATCTTGGCCATGTTCTGTTATATATCTCCACCCGGCACAGCCAGAAGAGGACTGGCCACCCCTCAGAGCCTGGTTCCTCTCTAGGTTTATAATCTCTACCTGGTACAGCCAGAAGAGGACTGGCCACCCCTCATAGCCTGGTTCCTCTCTAGGTTTATAATCTCTACCTGGTACAGCCAGAAGAGGACTGGCCACCCCTCATAGCCTGGTTCCTCTCTAGGTTTATAATCTCTACCTGGTACAGCCAGAAGAGGACTGGCCACCCCACATAGCCTGGTTCCTCTCTAGGTTTCTTCCTAGGTTCTGGCCTTTCTAGGGAGTTTTTCCTAGCCACCGTGCTTCTACACCTGTATTGCTTGCTGTTTGGGGTTTTAGGCTGGGTTTCTGTACAGCACTTTGAGATATCAGCTAATGTACGAAGGGCTTTATAAATACATTTGATTTGATTTGATTTGATTTGGAAGTTGTATTCAACTTATATTCAAATACATGTTTTTTTTATTCTTTTTTTTAACGTGCAGATCCTTTTGAGGGCCCCAACTACCACATTGCTCCAAGATGGGTGTACAACATCTCAACACTCTGGATGCTCTTTGTGGTCGTCGCCTCAACCTTCACCAACGGCCTGGTACTGGTGGCCACTGCCAAATTCAAGAAGCTCCAACATCCTCTCAACTGGATCCTGGTCAACCTGGCGTTTGCCGACATTGCGGAGACTCTTTTGGCGAGCACCATCAGCGTTTGCAACCAGATGTTTGGCTACTTTATTCTTGGACACCCGATGTGTGTCTTTGAGTGATTCACCGTCGCCACATGTGGTAAGATGCCTTTTTATATGGACTCCATTTTGGTTTCATATTTAACCCTTGTGTGGTGTTCAAGCCAGCAGCATACCACCCTGCATTCCACCCAGCATACCACCCTGCATATCACCCTGCATACCATCCAGCATGCCACCCAGCATACCACCCAGCATACCACCCAGCATACCACCCTGCATACCACCCTGCATACCACCCTGCATACCATCCAGCATGCCACCCAGCATACCACCCAGCATACCACCCAGCATACCACCCTGCATATCACCCTGCATGCCACCCAGCCTGCCACCCAGCATATCACCCTGCATACCACCCTGCATACCATCCAGCATACCACCCTGCATATCACCCAGCATACCACCCTGCATACCACCCTGCATACCATCCAGCATGCCACCCAGCATACCACCCAGCATACCACCCTGCATATCACCCTGCATACCACCCAGCATATCACCCTGCATATCACCCTGCATACCATCCAGCATGCCACCCAGCATACCACCCAGCATACCACCTTGCATATCACCCTGCATACTATCCAGCATGCCACCCAGCATACCACCCTGCCTACCACCCTGCACACCACCCTGCACGTCACCCTGCATACCACCCTGCATACCACCCTGCATGTCACCCTGCATACCACCCTGTATATCACCCAGCATACCACCCTGTATATCACCCTGCATACCACCCTGCATACCACCCTGCATACCACCCTGCATACCACCCTGCATGTCACCCTACATACCACCCTGCATACCACCCTGCATACCACCCTGCATATCACCCTGCATGCCACCCTGCATACCACCCTGCATACCACCCTGCATATCACCCTGCATGTCACCCTGCATACCACCCTGAAAACCACCCTGCATACCACCCTGCATACCACCCAGCATACCACCCCGTATATCACCCTGCATACCACCCTGCATACCACCCAGCATACCACCCAGCATACCACCCTGCATACCACCCTGCATACCACCCTGCCTACCACCCTGCATACCACCCTGCCTACCACCCTGCATACCACCCTGCATACCACCCTGCATATCACCCTGCATACCACCCAGCATACCACCCAGCATACCACCCATCATACCACCCTGCATACCACCCTGCATACCACCCTGCATATCACCCTGCATACCACCCAGCATACCACCCAGCATACCACCCTGCATACCACCCTGCATACCACCCTGCATCCCACTGCTGGCTTGCTTCTGGAGCTAAGCAGGGTTGGTTCTGGTCAGGTCCCTGGATGGGAGACCAGATGCTGCTGGAAGTGGTGTGGGAGGGCCAGTTGGAATCACTCTTTCCTCTGGTCTAGAAAAAAATATCCCAATGTCCCAGGGCAGGGATTGGGGACACTGCCCTGTGAAAGGTGCCGTCTTTCGGATGGGACGTTAAAAGGATGTCCTGACTCTCTGAGGTCACTAAAGATCCCATGGCACTTATTGTAAGAGTAGGGGTGTTAACCCTGGTGTCCCAATCTGTCCTTCATACCACCTAATAACCCCCAGCTTCCAATTGGCTCATTCCTCCCCCTCCTCTCCCCTGTAACTATTCCCCAGGTCGTTGCTGTAAATGAGAATGTTCTCAGTTAACTGACCTGGTAAAATAAGTGTAAAATATATATGTTTTTGTTTTTCACCTAATGTAAACATGGGTCTGGTGGACCCAAAACAATACAGCCATAACAATTTAGGTAAAAAGACTTTCTACTTAGATGTTGACATATCAATTACAAGCAATATAGACAGTGTACATGGTTAACATTTGCCATTAACCTCTGCTACATCACATTTATCAATAAAAGCGCTATTTGGTTTTTTTTTAATAAAATGTGATTTTTTTTTTAGAACAAAAATGTATTATAATCAAGACATGGGTGGAATAAATCCTGTTTATCTTGAACAAATACAAATGAAACAAGGTTTTCATCACTACTGATGTTTATTGCTTTGAACTGAACAAATTGGAAGGACACATTTTACATACAGCATTTTATGGAAATGATAAATGAGCCACGTTGAAGAACACATTAAGGCCGGTCTACACACCACAAGGGACAGAGTTTTACTGTGTGTGTGTGTGTGTGTGTGTTGCAAATGTATGTCTTGCATTTCTTGCATGTGTACCATGACTTCCTGTCCGTCTTGGGTCCACACACATCGCAGAGCTTCTTCTTGTTGCTACCGGCTACAATCTAGAATGATGAAAACACTTAGTTCAGGAATTTTTACTAACATCTCACTCACACATATAGTTACAGCAGGCCAAGGGAGGAGAGTCAGACACACACAGACATATGTAACGGATGTGAAACGGCTAGCTTAGTTAGCGCTGGTGCTGAGGTAACGGATGTGAAACGGCTAGCTTAGTTAGCGGTGGTGCTGAGGTAACGGATGTGAAACGGCTAGCTTAGTTAGCGGTGGTGCTGAGGTAACGGATGTGAAACGGCTAGCTTAGTTAGCGGTGGTGCTGAGGTAACGGATGTGAAACGGCTAGCTTAGTTAGCGGTGGTGCTGAGGTAACGGATGTGAAACGGCTAGCTTAGTTAGCGGTGGTGCTGAGGCAACGGATGTGAAACGGCTAGCTTAGTTAGCGGTGGTGCGCTCTAAATAGCGTTTAAATCGGTGACGTCACCTGCTCTGAGACCTTGAAGTAAAAAAAAATATTTAAATTAAAATGTGTTATTTTATATGTTCTTCACAGAAATTGAGCCAAGGCCAATGAGTCTCAGGTTGGAGAAAAAAGTAAACATAGTAAACATTGAAAATGGGTCCCACAGACCCGAACACGACACAAGGGTTAAGAAGGAAATTCTACATTGCTACACAGCGCTGATAAAGACTGATATGCTGTTGCTAAAACACCATAGCATATATCTAATGTGTATATCTGATGTGTATATCTCATGTGTATATCTGATGTGTATATCTCATGTGTATATCTCATGTGTATATCTCATGTGTATGTCTCATGCAGGTATTGCTGGTCTGTGGTCTCTGGCTGTTATCTCCTGGGAGAGATGGGTGGTGGTGTGTAAGCCCTTTGGAAATGTCAAGTTTGATGCTAAATGGGCCATGGGAGGTATAATCTTCTCCTGGGTCTGGTCTGCTTTCTGGTGCGCCCCTCCTATCTTCGGCTGGAGCAGGTGGGACATCTTCTATTTTTCTTTCACTGAGGATTGAAAAACGTCATTATTCAACCATTATTCAACCATTATTCAACCATTATTCAACCATTATTCAACCATTATTCAACCATTATTCAACCATTATTCAACCATTATTCAACCCATTCTCTGTATCTCTCTCTCCGTCAATCAGGTACTGGCCTCATGGACTGAAAACGTCCTGTGGACCTGATGTGTTCGGAGGTAATGAGGATCCTGGAGTCCTGTCGTACATGATCGTTCTCATGATTACATGTTGCTTCCTGCCCCTGGGAGTGATCGTCTTCTGCTACCTGTTTGTGTGGCTGGCCATCCGTGCCGTAAGTGATATTTCAAATAGACCATACACGTAGCAAGCAGCTACGTTGTGGCGTTTTGAAAATGCATATTAGAGGGTTAAATCTAACCAATCGGATATCTTTCTCCTGAACGACCACAGGTAGCCGCGCAGCAGAAAGACTCTGAGTCGACGCAGAAGGCTGAGAAGGAAGTATCCAGGATGGTTGTTGTCATGATTTTTGCTTACTGTGTATGCTGGGGACCTTACACAGCCTTTGCCTGCTTTGCTGCGGCTAACCCTGGGTATGCTTTCCACCCTCTGGCTGCTGCTCTGCCTGCCTACTTTGCCAAAAGCGCCACCATCTGGAATCCAGTGATCTATGTCTTCATGAATAAACAGGTGTGTTTTGTTTTGATAGCTGTGAACTTTGATCCATTTACTACTAAAGTAGTTATTGAAGGCCAAGTGTCTTAAGTAAATGTAGACTTTTATTTTTGAAAGCTTCTCTCTTCATGTTCCATTCTTCTTCTTCTTCTTCTGCTTCTTCTCCTTCTTCTTCTACTTCTTCTTCTTTGTCTTCT
>NC_048579.1:76605789-76670789 GCF_013265735.2 Oncorhynchus mykiss | reverse complement strand
GAGGAGTCACAACAACACACTGCAGTCTGAATACACACTGAGAGGAGTCACAACACACTGAGAGGAGTCACAACACACTAAGAGGAGTCACAACACACTGAGAGGAGTCACAACACACTGCAGTCTGAATACACACTGAGAGGAGTCACAACAACACACTGCAGTCTGAATACACACTGAGAGGAGTCACAACACACTGCAGTCTGATTACACACTGAGAGGAGTCACAACACACTGCAGTCTGAATACACACTGAGAGGAGTCACAACACACTGAGCGGAGTCACAACACACTGAGAGGAGTCACAACACACTGCAGTCTGAGGTGAGGTGTGAGGGAGGAGAGGAGAAGTGAGGTGAGGTGAGGTGAGAGGGAGGAGAGGTGAGGGTAGGTGAGAGGGAGGAGAGGAGAAGTGAGGTGAGGTGAGGTGAGAGAGAGGTGAGGTGAGGTGAGAGGGAGGAGAGGAGAGGAGAGGAGAGGTGAGGTGAGGTGAGGTGAGGTGAGGTGAGGTGAGAGGTGAGGTGAGGTGAGAGGGAGGAGAGATGGATATGTAATTATTTTGGAAGTGCTGGGGGGAGGTGTACTTCTTTTGGAGGTGTCTGGCTGTGATGTGGGCTGGAGAGAGCAGCACCTGGGTCAGTACCTGAAGCTGGAGTTGTAGAGGGGAGGGTTGATGAGACAGGTTCTGGAGGGGTTGAGGTGTGGACAGGAGGAGAGGAAGAAGAGAGGGAGGAGGTGTAATTCTTTTGGAGGTGTCTGGCTGTGATGTGGGCTGGAGAGAGCAGCACCTGGGTCAGTACCTGAAGCTGGAGTTGTAGAGGGGAGGGTTGATGAGACAGGTTCTGGAGGGGTTGAGGTGTGGACAGGAGGAGAGGAAGAAGAGAGGGAGGAGGTGTAATTCTTTTGGAGGTGTCTGGCTGTGATCTCCAGACTGCAGGCTGGAGAGAGCAGCACCTGGCTTGGCTGGATCTCTCATCTGTCTGCAACACTGGAGCCAGAAGGCTTCCTGAGGCTACACTGTAATGTACTGTAGTATAGCTTCTTCCTGGGGCTGACAGAAATAGGCTCACATCACAGCCAGAACACAGCTAGTAATACAACACAGGAAACAAGGCTCACATCACAGCCAGAACACAGCTAGTTCTACAACACAGGAAACAAGGCTGACATCACAGCCAGAACACAGCTAGTTCTACAACACAGGAAACAAGGCTCACTTCACAGCCAGAACACAGCTAGTTCTACAACACAGGAAACAAGGCTGACATCACAGCCAGAACACAGCTAGTTCTACAACACAGGAAACAAGGCTCACTTCACAGCCAGAACACAGCTAGTACTACAACACAGGAAACAAGACTCACATCACAGCCAGAACACAGCTAGTACTACAACACAGGAAACAAGGCTCCTTCACAGCCAGAACACAGCTAGTTCTACAACACAGGAAACAAGGCTGACATCACAGCCAGAACACAGCTAGTTCTACAACACAGGAAACAAGGCTCACTTCACAGCCAGAACACAGCTAGTACTACAACACAGGAAACAAGGCTGACACTTCACAGCCAGAACACAGCTAGTACTACAACACAGAAAACACAGCAGTTTGTTTCAATGTGAACTGAAGACCTGTCCGAGTACAATTGAATCCTTCATGTATGAGGAGCAGTAGAGGATTTATGTATGTCCTAAATGACAGAGAGAAACAATAGCAGACAGCTGTATCTAACACATAACAGCTCATTAGATCCAGTCCTATGTGCAACAGACTCACCAGGGAAGACAGACACCACCCTCAGTTTGCTGTAGGAGTTGAGAGGAAAACACAGGACAGATATGTGTTTCTGTCAAAGCCTCTCTCTCTCTCTCTTCCCCTCTCTCTCTCTCTCTCTCTCCCCAGTCCAACATTAAAGAGAAGTACCATGTTGTTCTACCAGTTAGAAAAGAGAGGAATAACAGAGGGGCAGAGAGACGAAGTCTTTGATTGCGAACCGCAGCAACTGGATTTCTGAAAGCTCCAGAAGCAGAACACAGACCGATTGGACCGGAATCATCAGGACTCAGTCAACACTTTCATGTTCAAACTGTTGATTGAAATCGATCATCACAAATTCACTGTTTGTGGGGAAAAAAAAGACCATATTTCTTTTAATTTATGTTGATGTTCAAGCAAATTGTGTTGCTCTCAATCTCTTTCTCTCTCTCAATCTCTTTCTCTCTCTCAATCTCTTTCTCTCTCTCTCTTTCTCTCTCTCAATCTCTTTCTCTCTCTCAATCTCTTTCTCTCTCTCTCTTTCTCTCTCTCAATCTCTTTCTCTCTCTCAATCTCTTTCTCTCTCTCTCTCTCTCTCTCAATCTCTTTCTCTCTCTCTCAATCTCTTTCTCTCTCTCTCTCAATCTCTTTCTCTCTCTCTCTCTCTATCTCTTTCTCTCTCTCTCTCTCTTTCTCTCTCGCTCTCTCTCAATATCTTTCTTTCTCAATCTCTTTCTCTCTCTCTCTCTCTCTCTCTCTCTCAATCTCTCTCTCTCAATCTCGTTCTCTCTCTCTCTCTCTCAATCTCTTTCTCTCTCTCTCAATCTCTTTATCTCTCTCTCTCTCTCAATCTCTTTCTCTCTCTCTCTCAATCTCTTTCTCTCTCTCTCTCAATATCTTTCTTTCTCAATCTCTTTCTCTCTCTCTCTCTCCCTCTCTCTCAATCTCTCTCTCTCAATCTCTTTATCTCTCTCTCTCTCAATCTCTTTCTCTCTCTCTCAATCTCTTTCTCTCTCTCTCTCTCTCTCTCTCTCTCTCAATCTCTTTCTTTCTCTGTCTCTGTCTCTCTCTCTCTCTCTCTCTCTCTCTCTGTGGTCATAGTAAATGCACCCTGGAAGAAGAGGTTTCAGAGCCCCACATCCAGGAGGCGAAGAGGGGGTATATCATTTTAGTGTCTCCAGGGTGATTTAGCTCTATAGAGCAGAACTCCAGTAGGTCGCCCCGGCCTGGCTAGGATGGGCTCTAGTCTCTGAATCAAGGATATATGATGGAGAGGCAAAAGAGATGGAGGGAAAAGGGTGGTTGGAGGGAGGAGAGGAGTGGAGGGAAAAGGGGGTTGGAGGGAGGAGAGGAGAGGAGTGGAGGGAAAAGGGGGGTTGGAGGGAGGAGAGGAGTGGAGGGAAAAGGGGGTTGGAGGGAGGAGAGGAGAGGAGTGGAGGGAAAAGGGGGGTTGTAGGGAGGAGAGGAGAGGAGGGAAAAGGGGGGTTGGAGGGAGGAGAGTAGAGGAGTGGAGGGAAAAGGGGGTTGGAGGGAGGAGAGGAGAGGAGTGGAGGGAAAAGGGGGGTTGTAGGGAGGAGAGGAGAGGAGTGGAGGGAAAAGGGGGGTTGGAGGGAGGAGAGGAGAGGAGTGGAGGTAAAAGGGGGGTTGGAGGGAGGAGAGGAGTGAAGTGGAGGGAAAAGGGGGTTGGAGGGAGGAGAGGAGAGGAGTGGAGGGAACAGGGGGGTTGTAGGGAGGAGAGGAGAGGAGTGGAGGGAAAAGGGGGGTTGGAGGGAGGAGAGGAGAGAGGAGAGGAGTGGAGGGAAAAGGGGGGTTGGAGGGAGGAGAGGAGTGGAGTGGAGGGAAAAGGGTGGTTGAAGGGAGGAGAGGAGTGGAGGGAAAAGGGGGGTTGGAGGGAGGAGAGGAGAGGAGTGGAGGGAAAAGGGGGGTTGGAGGGAGGAGAGGAGTGGAGGGAAAAGGGGGGTTGGAGGGAGGAGAGGAGAGGAGTGGAGGGAAAAGGGGGGTTGGAGGGAGGAGAGGAGTGGAGGGAAAAGGGGGGTTGGAGGGAGGAGAGGAGAGGAGTGGAGGGAAAAGGTGGGTTGGAGGGAGGAGAGGAGAGGAGTGGAGGGAAAAGGGGGGTTGGAGGGAGGAGAGGAGAGGAGTGGAGGGAAAAGGGGGGTTGGAGGGAGGAGAGGAGAGGAGTGGAGGGAAAAGGGGGGTTGGAGGGAGGAGAGGAGAGGAGTGGAGGGAAAAGGGGGGTTGGAGGGAGGAGAGGAGAGGAGTGGAGGGAAAAGGCGGGTTGGAGGGAGGAGAGGAGAGAAGGGAAAAGGGGGGTTGGAGGGAGGAGTGGAGTGGAGGGAAAAGGGGGGTTGGAGGGAGGAGAGGAGAGGAGGGAATAGGGGGGTTGGAGGAAGGAGAGGAGTGGAGGGAAAAGGGGGGTTGGAGGGAGGAGAGGAGAGGAGTGGAGGGAAAAGGGGGGTTGGAGGGAGGAGAGGAGTGGAGTGGAGGGAAAAGGGGGATTGGAGGGAGGAGAGGAGAGGAGTGGAGGGAAAAGGGGGGTTGGAGGGAGGAGAGAAGTGGAGGGAAAAGGGGGGTTGGCGGCAGGAGAGGAGAGGAGTGGAGGGAAAAGGGGGGTTGGAGGGAGGAGTGGAGTGGAGGGAAAAGGGGGGTTGGAGGGAGGAGAGGAGAGGAGAGGAGGGAATAGGGGGGTTGGAGGAAGGAGTGGAGTGGAGGGAAAAGGGGGGTTGGAGGGAGGAGAGGAGAGGAGAGGAGGGAAAAGGGGGTTGGAGGGAGGAGAGAAGTGGAGGGAAAAGGGGGGTTGGAAGGAGGAGAGGAGAGGAGGGAAAAGGGGGGTTGGAGGGAGGAGAGGAGTGGAGGGAAAAGGAAGGAGAGGAGGGGTTCTGCTTTCCAAGGTTGTCCAGTGAGGGAGACATTAAACGAGAGGGATACAGAGGAGGGAGGAGGGGAAAGGTTCTGCTTACCAAGGTTGTCCAGTAAGGGAGACATTAAAAGAAAGAGGGTTAGCAACACCACACACACTCACTGTCTCTCATGTAAGCTAATGTTGGTGTTACACAAAGACAGACGAGGAGAGAGTTGACTACTGTCTGTTCAATAGGATATAGACACAGAGAGGAGAGAGTTGACTACTGTCTGTTGAATAGAATATAGACACAGAGAGGAGAGAGTTGACTACTGTTTATTCAATAGAATACAGACACAGAGAGGAGAGAGTTGACTACTGTTTATTCAATAGAATATAGACACAGACAGAAGAGAGAGTTCACTAATGTCTGTTCAAAAGAATACAGACACAGAGAGGAGAGAGTTGACTACTGTCTGTTCAATAGAATACAGACACAGAGAGGAGAGAGTTGACTACTGTCTGTTCAAAAGAATACAGACACAGAGAGGAGAGAGTTGACTACTGTCTGTTCAATAGAATATAGACACAGAGAGGAGAGAGTTGACTACTTACTGTCTGTTCAAAAGAATACAGACACAGAGAGGAGAGAGTTGACTACTGTCTGTTCAATAGAATACAGACACAGAGAGGAGAGAGTTGACTACTGTTTATTCAATAGAATATAGACACAGAGAGAAGAGAGAGTTGTGTCTGTTCAAAATTGCAACACCAGATACCCTCTCAACCTGACAGACTCTGGCCGAGGGCCAACACATACCGCCTGCACTTTCATCTCCTCCAGATCTTGTGAACGTCATCTGTCAAGGACCACACATCTCTCAGTGAAACGGCCCACACTCATCTACCTCCTCTCTCCATTCAGCGCGGATCCACACTAATGTCTTCCTACCTCTATGTCTGGATGATTGCCTGCCTGCTATGGTTTGGCTCAGAGATGTGAGATATGTCTCCAGATTGATGCGGTATTAGTCAACTGTCCACTCTCTTTCTCCTTCAGCTCTCTGCCTCCATTCTCCTCCTCTCTCACTCTCTCTACCTCCATTCTCCTCCTCTCTCACTCTCTCTACCTCCATTCTCCTCCTCTCTCACTCTCTCTGCCTACATTCTCCTGCTAACTCACTCTCTCTACCTCCATTCTCCTGCTCTCTCACTCTCTATACCTCCATTCTCCTCCTCTCTCACTCTCTCTACCTCCATTCTCATCCTCTCTCACTCTCTACCTCCATTCTCATCCTCTCTCACTCTCTCTACCTCCATTCTCATCCTCTCTCACTCTCTATACCTCCATTCTCCTGCTCTCTCACTCTCTCTACCTCTCTCCATTCAATTCTGTGCCTCATTCAATTCCTCCTCTTCTCCCTCTCCCCTACTCCCTTTCTGTACCTCATTCCATTCCTCCCCTTCTCCCTCTCCCCTACTCCCTCTCTGTGCCTCTTTTCATTCCTCTTCTCTCCTCTTCCCACATTCAGGTGAGGTCCATTCTGTTCCCCTGGGGTCCAGGTGAGGTCCATTCTGTTCCCCAAGGGTTCAGGTGAGGTCCATTCTGTTCCCCAAGGGTTCAGGTGAGGTCCATTCTGTTCCTCTAGGGTCCAGGTGAGGTCCATTCTGTTCCCCTATGGTCCAGGTGAGGTCCATTCTGTTCCCCTAGGGTCCAGGTGAGGTCCATTCTGTTCCCCTAGGGTCCAGGTGAGGTCCATTCTGTTCCTCTAGGGTCCAGGTGAGGTCCATTCTGTTCCTCTAGGGTTCAGGTGAGGTCCATTCTGTTCCCCTAGGGTTCAGGTGAGGTCCATTCTGTTCCTCTAGGGTCCAGGTGAGGTCCATTCTGTTCCCCTAGGGTCCAGGTGAGGTCCATTCTGTTCCCCTAGGGTCCAGGTGAGGTCCATTCTGTTCCCCTAGGGTCCAGGTGAGGTCCATTCTGTTCCCCTAGGGTCCAGGTGAGGTCCATTCTGTTCCCCTAGGGTTCAGGTGAGGTCCATTCTGTTCCTATAGGGTCCAGGTGAGGTCCATTCTGTTCCTCTAGGGTCCAGGTGAGGTCCATTCTGTTCCCCTAGGGTCCAGGTGAGGTCCATTCTGTTCCTCTAGGGTCCAGGTGAGGTCCATTCTGTTCCTCTAGGGTTCAGGTGAGGTCCATTCTGTTCCCCTAGGGTTCAGGTGAGGTCCATTCTGTTCCTCTAGGGTCCAGGTGAGGTCCATTCTGTTCCCCTAGGGTTCAGGTGAGGTCCATTCTGTTCCTATAGGGTCCAGGTGAGGTCCATTCTGTTCCCCTATGGTCCAGGTGAGGTCCATTCTGTTCCCCAAGGGTCCAGGTGAGGTCCATTCTGTTCCCCTAGGGTCCAGGTGAGGTCCAGTAGAGTGCCTAGTTCCACATAACTTAGGCTGGCTCTGGGGCTGTGGGTGTCTGATGAGGCCTTCAGGTACACTGACCTCCGTGTACCTCCATTAGGCCAGGCTACAGAACCACCTGGGTGGGCAGGCAGAGACAGGGTCTGTGACCCAAATTCCCTATTTAGTGCACTGCTATTGACGAGGACCCATCCATAGGGAATAGGGTGCCATTTTCCACACACACAGAATCCTGATGGAAGGTTTGATTAGAGACCACACTGGTCACGTTTCACTGGTTCAGAACTAACTTTGAGACGGACAAGGAAAGAGAGAGAGTGAGAGAGAGAGGGAGAGAGAGAGTTAGAGGGAGAGAGCGAGAGAGAGAGCGAGAGAGAGGGGGAGAGGGAGAGAGGGAGAGAGCGAGAGCGACCGAGGGAGAGAGAGAGAGAAAGAGAGAGAGGGAGAGAGCGAGAGAGAGAGAGAGAGAGAGAGAGAGAGAGAGAGAGAGAGAGAGAGAGAGAGAGGGGGGGGGGGGAGCGAGAGCGACAGAGGGAGAGAGAGAAAGAGAAAGAGAAAGAGAGAGAGAGGGAAGGAGAGAGCGAGAGCGACAGAGGGAGAGAAGAGGGAAAGGGAAATAGGAGAGGGGCAGGAAGAGAGGAGAGAGAGACAGGGAGACCCACAGAGTGAGAAGATGTTTTGTACTGAACAGCCTGTTCTGAAACTGGTTAGATAAACATCCTAAATATCTACTTGCCTCATGTTTGTTGTATTTTTTTAAATTTATTTTAACCCTTATTTTACCAGTTAAGTTTACTAAGAACACATTCTCATTTACAGCAAGGACCTGGGGAATAGTTACAGGGGAGAGGAGGGGGGGATGAATGAACCAATTGGAAGCTTTGTGCTACGGTGTATAAATATTCTCTCTCTTCCTGCTGTTGATCTTCTTCATATCCCTTTAGGGTAAATTAATATTATTATTTAGTTGATCAACTGAGGTAATATCCTGTAATATCCTGTAATATCCTGTAATATCATGTAATATCCTGTAATATCCTGTAATAGTGGGTCCATCTCGTGTAATAATTGTTTACTATAAGCAGTTAGCAGACCTGCTACGGCCGTTGAGTATGATCGAGTTTGATGCCTTTTCCGTGACTTTGTCCACTTGTTCAAATGAACAGCGTCTCAACAAGCTTCTATTATCTCCTCAAAACAAGACGAAAAATACAGTCTGCTTTCTCAGCAGAACAGGTCTCCACAGCATAGCAACACAGCAGAACAGGTCTCCACAGCATAGCAACACAGCAGAACAGGTCTCCACAGCATAGCAACACAGCAGAACAGGTCTCCACAGCATAGCAACACAGCAGAACAGGTCTCCACAGCATAGCAACACAGCAGAACAGGTCTCCACAGCATAGCAACACAGCAGAACAGGTCTCCACAGCATAGCAACACAGCAGAACAGGTCTCCACAGCATAGCAACACAGCAGAACAGGTCTCCACAGCATAGCAACACAGCAGAACAGGTCTCCACAGCATAGCAACACAGCAGAACAGGTCTCCACAGCATAGCAACACAGCAGAACAGGTCTCCACAGCATAGCAACACAGCAGAACAGGTCTCCACAGCATAGCAACACAGCAGAACAGGTCTCCACAGCATAGCAACACAGCAGAACAGGTCTCCACAGCATAGCAACACAGCAGAACAGGTCTCCACAGCATAGCAACACAGCAGAACAGGTCTCCACAGCATAGCAACACAGCAGAACAGGTCTCCACAGCATAGCAACACAGCAGAACAGGTCTCCACAGCATAGCAACACAGCAGAACAGGTCTCCACAGCATAGCAACACAGCAGAACAGGTCTCCACAGCATAGCAACACAGCAGAACAGGTCTCCACAGCATAGCAACACAGCAGAACAGGTCTCCACAGCATAGCAACACAGCAGAACAGGTCTCCACAGCATAGCAACACAGCAGAACAGGTCTCCACAGCATAGCAACACAGCAGAACAGGTCTCCACAGCATAGCAACACAGCAGAACAGGTCTCCACAGCATAGCAACACAGCAGAACAGGTCTCCACAGCATAGCAACACAGCAGAACAGGTCTCCACAGCATAGCAACACAGCAGAACAGGTCTCCACAGCATAGCAACACAGCAGAACAGGTCTCCACAGCATAGCAACACAGCAGAACAGGTCTCCACAGCATAGCAACACAGCAGAACAGGTCTCCACAGCATAGCAACACAGCAGAACAGGTCTCCACAGCATAGCAACACAGCAGAACAGGTCTCCACAGCATAGCAACACAGCAGAACAGGTCTCCACAGCATAGCAACACAGCAGAACAGGTCTGCACAGCATAGCAACACATTGTAGCACCACTTGTTAGGACTAATTAAAACACACATACCCTGTAGTGTGTGTGTGTGTGTGTGTGTGTGTGTGTGTGTGTGTGTGTGTGTGTGTGTGTGTGTGTGTGTGTGTGTGTGTGCGTGTGTCTCTCCAGTGTGTAGTGTGGAGCAGAGGGAATATGATCTGGATTTCTGTGAGTCTGGTCTGTCCGTCTAACCCTGTAGAATCTCTCTCCAAGGACACCATTACCTGTTACTGTTACTGGTTACTGTTACTGGTTACTAGTTACTGTTACTGGTTACTGTTACTGGTTACTGGTTGCTGGTTACTGGTTACTGGTTACTGTTACTGGTTACTGTTACTGGTTACTGGTTACTGGTTACTGTTACTGGTTACTGTTACTGGTTACTGTTACTGGTTACTGGTTACTGGTTACTGGTTACTGGTTACTGTTACTGGTTACTGGTTACTGGTTACTGTTACTGGTTACTGTTACTGGTTACTGGTTACTGGTTACTGGTTACTGGTTACTGGTTACTGTTACTGGTTACTGGTTACTGGTTACTGGTTACTGTTACTGGTTACTGGTTACTAGTTACTAGTTACTGTTACTGTTACTGGTTACTGGTTACTGGTTACTGGTTACTGGTTACTGGTTACTGTTACTGGTTACTGTTACTGGTTACTGGTTACTGGTTACTGTTACTGGTTACTGGTACTGGTTACTGGTTACTGGTTACTGTTACTGGTTACTGGTTACTGGTTACTGGTTACTGGTTACTGTTACTGGTTACTGGTTACTGGTTACTGGTTACTGGTTACTGGTTACTGTTACTGGTTACTGTTACTGGTTACTGTTACTGTTTACTGGTTACTGGTTACTGTTACTGGTTACTGGTTACTGTTACTAGTTACTGGTTACAGATAAATTATGGTACAGTATCTAGAGAGAGAGAGACAGATAAAGTATGGTACAATATACAGAGAGATATTACAATATAATCTCCTGCCTCTGCCTGCCTCACATGGGGCAGGCAATGGCTCCTGCACCATGATCCGTTCCAGTTCGCAAAAAGCCAAGGATTCCTGCAACGCCGTCCAACACATTATACAATACATATTACAGTGGAAATTACAATAGGAAATACATCAAAATGTCTGTGTCTCTTCACTGTCCCTGTTGTGCCCTGAGATGTTATTTTATCTGTTATGGAATCTGGTTTAATTGCTAGATACAGTTACCTGGGTTACCATCAAGTTCCATGTTGCCATGGCTCTATTTAATATCGTCTGTTTCCCAGCCTCTGTTTTTTGACCTTTGGGGATATGAAGAGACCTCTGTTTTTTGACCTTTTGGGGATATGAAGAGACCTCCGGTTGCGTGTCTTGTCTTGTATTGATGAGTGTCTGAACTGTGTGCCAACAGCTTCAACAGACAGTTCGGTACCTTCGACACATCAACACCTCGAACAGAGACACATAGAGAAACAGTCAGACTCTCCACATCTTTGAGCCAGGGGTGGCAGGGTAGCCTAGTGGTTAGAGCGTTGGACTAGCAGCAACTAGAAGGTTGCAAGTTCAAATCCCCGAGCTGACAAGGTACAAATCTGTCGTTCTGCCCCTGAACAGGCAGTTAACTCGCTGTTCCTAGACCATCATTTAAAATAAGAATTTATTCTTAACTGACTTGCCTAGTTAAATAAAGGTCAATAAATAAAAACATCTTTGAGACTGACATGTATTTTACTGACACTTTCCTTCCGTGTTCAAGGAAGTGCGATACGCGCTGCTCTGTTTTGGACCGACTGCCATTTACCTACAATATGTCCTTATGTGCCACACAGGACCACACGGCTGGGCAGTCATCCAGGTGTGTCAAAACTAGGACCTGTAGGACCTGTCTGGTCGACTGAGATATCAAGAAAGCAGAACAATGCCCTGTCATGGACAGACCTCTTCCCATTTTAGCAACCAGGAAGAGGGGTGTGGAAGAGAGGGGGAGGAAGTGAGGAGGGGTGTGGAGGAGAGGGAGGAAGAGGAGGAGGAGTGTGGAGGAGAGGGGGAGGAAGAGGAGGAGGAGTGTGAGGGAAAGGGGGAGGTAGAGGAGGAAGAGTGTGGAGGAGAGAGGGAGGAAGAGAGGAGTGTGGTGGAGAGGGGGAGGAAGAGGATGAGGAGTGTGGAGGAGAGGGGGAGGAAGAGGAAGAGGGGTGTGGAGGAGAGGGGGAGGAAGATAAGGAGGAGTGTGGAGAAGAGGGGGAGGAAGAGGAGGAGGGGTGTGGAGGAGAGGGCGAAGAAGAGGAGGAGGAGTGTGGAGGAGAAGGGAGGAAGAGGAGGAGTGGTGTGGAGGAGAGGGGGAGGAAGAGGAGGAGGAGTGTGGAGGAAAGGGGGAGGTAGAGGAGGAAGAGTGTGGAGGAGAGGGGGAGGAAGAGGAGGAGGGGTGTGGAGGAGAGGGGGGAAGAAGAGGAGGAGGAGTGTGGAGCAGAGGGGGAGGAAGAGGAGGAGTGGTGTGGAGAAGAGGGGGAGGAAGAGGAGGAGTGTGGATTAAAGGGGGAGGTAGAGGAGGAAGAGTGTGGAGGAGAGAGGGAGGAAGAGAGGAGTGTGGAGGAGAGGGGGAGGAAGAGGAGGAGGAGTGTGGAGGAGAGGGGGAGGAAGAGGAATAGGGGTGTGGAGGAGAGGGGGAGGAAGAGGAGGAGGTGTGTGGAGGAGAGGGGGGAGAAGAGGAGCAGGAGTGTGGAGGAGAGGGGGAGGAAGAGAGGAGGAGGGGACGTGTTCTGTTTCTCTCTCCTCTGTCCATAATTGATCCCTGGAGTGGAGGAGCTTCCTGTCTGAAAGTGGCTGGGACACATGGAGGCTCCCAGGGAGGGACTCACACACACCACAAACACCTGCAGTTACACACACACACACACACACACACACACACCTGAGGTCCCACTAGGACGCCTTCTAATGAGTTGCCAGTCTCCAGTACGTCCTCAACAAGCTGTGCAGCACATCAACACACCTTCTGTGGTAGTCAGGTAGTCCGCCTGTCAGAGTAGCAGGTAGTCAGCTTGCCAGAGTAGCAGGTAGTCAGCCTGCCAGAGTATCAGGTAGTCAGCCTGTCAGAGTAGCAGGTAGTCAGCCTGTCAGGTAGTCAGCCTGTCAGAGTATCAGGTAGTCAGCCTGCCAGAGTATCAGGTAGTCAGCCTGCCAGAGTATCAGGTAGTCAGCCTGCCAGAGTGTAAGGTAGTCAGCCTTTCAGAGTATCAGGTAGTCAGCCTGTCAGAGTGTCAGGTAGTCAGCCTGCCAGAGTGTCAGATAGTGAGCCTGTCAGAGTAGCAGGTAGTCAGCCTGTCAGAGTAGCAGGTAGTCAGCCTGTCAGAGTATCAGGTAGTCAGCCTGTCAGAGTGTCAGGTAGTCAGCCTGCCAGAGTGTCAGATAGTGAGCCTGTCAGAGTAGCAGGTAGTCAGCCTGTCAGAGTAGCAGGTAGTCAGCCTGTCAGAGTAGCAGGTAGTCAGCCTGCCAGAGTATCAGGTAGTCAGCCTGCCAGAGTAGCAGGTAGTCAGCCTGTCAGAGTAGCAGGTAGTCAGCCTGTCAGAGTAGCAGGTAGTCAGCCTGTCAGAGCATCAGGTAGTCAGCCTGTCAGAGTAGCAGGTAGTCAGCCTGTCAGAGTATCAGGTAGTCAGCCTGCCAGAGTAGCAGGTAGTCAGCCTGCCAGAGTATCAGGTAGTCAGCCTGTCAGAGTATCAGGTAGTCAGCCTGTCAGAGCATCAGGTAGTCAGCCTGTCAGAGTAGCAGGTAGTCAGCCTGTCAGAGTATCAGGTAGTCAGCCTGCCAGAGTAGCAGGTAGTCAGCCTGCCAGAGTATCAGGTAGTCAGCCTGTCAGAGTATCAGGTAGTCAGCCTGTCAGAGTATCAGGTAGTCAGCCTATCAGAGTAGCAGGTAATCAGCCTGTCAGAGTATCAGGTAGTCAGCCTGCCAGAGTATCAGGCAGTCAGCCTGTCAGAGTATCAGGTAGTCAGCCTGTCAGAGTATCAGGTAGTCAGCCTGTCAGAGTATCAGGTAGTCAGCCTGCCAGAGTATCAGGTAGTCAGCCTTTCAGAGTATCAGGTAGTCAGCCTGCCAGAGTGTCAGGTAGTTAGCCTGTCAGAGTATCAGGTAGTCAGCCTGCCAGAGTATCAGGTAGTCAGCCTCTCAGAGTATCAGGTAGTCAGCCTGCCAGAGTGTCAGGTAGTCAGCCTGTCAGAGTATCAGGTAGTCAGCCTGTCAGAGTATCAGGTAGTCCGCCTGTCAGAGTATCAGGTAGTCAGCCTGTCAGAGTATCAGGTAGTCCGCCTGTCAGGTAGTCAGCCTGTCAGAGCATCAGGTAGTCAGCCTGTCAGAGCATCAGGTAGTCAGCCTGTCAGAGTATCAGGTAGTCATTCTGTCAGAGTATCAGGTAGTCAGCCTGTCAGAGTATCAGGTAGTCAGCCTGTCAGAGTACCAGGTAGTCAGCCTGTCAGAGTACCAGGTAGTCAGCCTGTCAGAGTATCAGGTAGTCAGCCTGTCAGAGTATCAGGTAGTCAGCCTGTCAGGTAGTCAGCCTGTCAGAGTATCAGGTAGTCAGCCTGTCAGAGTATCAGGTAGTCAGCCTGTCAGAGTATCAGGTAGTCAGCCTGTCAGAGTATCAGGATGAAAACATATTTTTACACAGTTTGACGTTGAGGCAGGGATTCAATCCGATCGCAGGTTACAAGCACTGCGGCCTCACGGCCAGGATGAGACAGGTAGGGAGGTGAAGCCATGGCAACACAGGAATGACAAGGAAAAGGAACACATCTGAACAAATCTGATTGGTTGCTGGAAGAATGAATGACTTCCTATTCCTATCCATTACTGCCATGTCAGCTTGTCAATAGTGCCAGTTTCTGCTGTAGCCTTGGACAAATGACTGACCACCCTCTCAGCAAACAGAGAGAGAGGATGTTTTTTATCCGGGTATTTTAATGGTGTTGCTTCTGTGAGGAAAGAAAGAGAGCCTAAAGCCATATTGGAGAGGAGCAGTGGGGAACAGCCCAGAACCGGTTTCCCCAATGAATTATGGTTTCTCTTAAGGCATTTAAAAAAACAGGTTGACTGTTCACATAACCAGCAGGACCTACACAGTTAATACAGCTGGCAATATAAAAGGCAAGATGCAATTCACATCCACATCTCTGTCTGTCTGTCTGTCTGTCTGTCTGTCTGTCTGTCTGTCTGTCTGTCTGTCTGTCTGTCTGTCTGTCTGTCTGTCTGTCTGTCTGTCTGTCTGTCTGTCTGTCTGTCTGTCTGTCTGTCTGTCTGTCTGTCTGTCTGTCTGTCTCTCTCTCTCTCTCTCTCTCTCTCTCTCTCTCTCTCTCTCTCTCTCTCTCTCTCTCTCTCTCTCTCTCTCTCTCTCTCTCTCTCTCTCTCTCTCTCTCTCTCTCTCTCTCTCTCTCTCTCCCTCTCTCTCTCTCTCTCTCTCTTCTCTCTCTCTCTCTCTCTCTCGTTGTCGTCGGAAGGGAAGAAATCATTATTTGACCACCCACTGTTTCTGCATTCATTTACTGTTAGTAATTATTCACTGTTAGTTTAAATGATCTTCCTCTGTTTTTTCTCTTCTCACAAGCATATATATATATACTGTAGGTGTTTTATATATCAATATATCATATATATATATATATACTATAGGTGTTTTATATATCAATATATCATATATATATATATATACTGTAGGTGTTTTATATATCAATATATCATATATATATATATACTGTAGGTGTTTTATATATCAATATATCATATATATATATATATACTGTAGGTGTTTTATATATCAATATATCATATATATATATATATACTGTAGGTGTTTTATATATCAATATATCATATATATATATATATACTATAGGTGTTTTATATATCAATATATCATATATATATATATATACTGTAGGTGTTTTATATATCAATATATCATATATATATATATACTGTAGGTGTTTTATATATCAATATATCATATATATATATATATATACTGTAGGTGTTTTATATATCAATATATCATATATATATATATACTGTAGGTGTTTTATATATCAATATATCATATATATATATATATACTGTAGGTGTTTTATATATCAATATATCATATATATATATATATACTGTAGGTGTTTTATATATCAATATATCATATATATATATATATACTGTAGGTGTTTTATATATCAATATATCATATATATATATATATATACTGTAGGTGTTTTATATATCATATATATATATATATATATATATATACTGTAGGTGTTTTATATATCAATATATCATATATATATATATATACTGTAGGTGTTTTATATATCAATATATCATATATATATATATATACTGTAGGTGTTTTATATATCAATATATCATATATATATATATACTGTAGGTGTTTTATATATCATATATATATATATATATATATATACTGTAGGTGTTTTATATATCAATATATCATATATATATATATATATATACTGTAGGTGTTTTATATATCAATATATCATATATATATATATATACTGTAGGTGTTTTATATATCAATATATCATATATATATATATACTGTAGGTGTTTTATATATCAATATATCATATATATATATATACTGTAGGTGTTTTATATATCAATATATCATATATATATATATATACTGTAGGTGTTTTATATATCATATATATATATATATATATACTGTAGGTGTTTTATATATCAATATATCATATATATATATATACTGTAGGTGTTTTATATATCAATATATCATACATATATATATATATATACTGTAGGTGTTTTATATATCAATATATCATATATATATATATATACTGTAGGTGTTTTATATATCAATATATCATATATATATATATATACTGTAGGTGTTTTATATATCAATATATCATATATATATATATATACTGTAGGTGTTTTATATATCAATATATCATATATATATATATATATACTGTAGGTGTTTTATATATCAATATATCATATATATATATATACTGTAGGTGTTTTATATATCAATATATCATATATATATATATATACTGTAGGTGTTTTATATATCAATATATCATATATATATATATATATACTGTAGGTGTTTTATATATCAATATATCATATATATATATATATACTGTAGGTGTTTTATATATCAATATATCATATATATATATATACTGTAGGTGTTTTATATATCAATATATCATATATATATAGATATACTGTAGGTGTTTTATATATCATATATATATATATATATATATACTGTAGGTGTTTTATATATCAATATATCATATATATATATATATACTGTAGGTGTTTTATATATCAATATATCATATATATATATATATACTGTAGGTGTTTTATATATCAATATATCATATATATATATATACTGTAGGTGTTTTATATATCAATATATCATATATATATATATATACGGTAGGTGTTTTATATATCAATATATCATATATATATATATACTGTAGGTGTTTTATATATCAATATATCATATATATATATATATACTGTAGGTGTTTTATATATCAATATATCATATATATATATATACTGTAGGTGTTTTATATATCAATATATCATATATATATATATACTGTAGGTGTTTTATATATCAATATATCATATATATATATATATACTGTAGGTGTTTTATATATCAATATATCATATATATATATATACTGTACGTGTTTTATATATCAATATATCATATATATATATATATACTGTAGGTGTTTTATATATCAATATATCATATATATATATATATATACTGTAGGTGTTTTATATATCAATATATCATATATATATATATATACTGTAGGTGTTTTATATATCAATATATCATATATATATATATATATACTGTAGGTGTTTTATATATCAATATATCATATATATATATATACTGTAGGTGTTTTATATATCAATATATCATATATATATATATATACTGTAGGTGTTTTATATATCAATATATCATATATATATATATACTGTAGGTGTTTTATATATCAATATATCATATATATATATATACTGTAGGTGTTTTATATATCAATATATCATATATATATATATACTGTAGGTGTTTTATATATCAATATATCATATATATATATATATACTGTAGGTGTTTTATATATCAATATATCATATATATATATATATACTGTAGGTGTTTTATATATCAATATATCATATATATATATATATACTGTAGGTGTTTTATATATCAATATATCATATATATATATATACTGTACGTGTTTTATATATCAATATATCATATATATATATATATACTGTAGGTGTTTTATATATCAATATATCATATATATATATATATATACTGTAGGTGTTTTATATATCAATATATCATATATATATATATATATATACTGTAGGTGTTTTATATATCAATATATCATATATATATATATATACTGTAGGTGTTTTATATATCAATATATCATATATATATATATATACTGTAGGTGTTTTATATATCAATATATCATATATATATATATATATATACTGTAGGTGTTTTATATATCAATATATCATATATATATATATATATACTGTAGGTGTTTTATATATCAATATATCATATATATATATATATACTGTAGGTGTTTTATATATCAATATATCATATATATATATATATACTGTAGGTGTTTTATATATCAATATATCATATATATATATATATACTGTAGGTGTTTTATATATCAATATATCATATATATATATATATATACTGTAGGTGTTTTATATATCAATATATCATATATATATATATATACTGTAGGTGTTTTATATATCAATATATCATATATATATATATATACTGTAGGTGTTTTATATATCAATATATCATATATATATATATACTGTAGGTGTTTTATATATCAATATATCATATATATATATATATACTGTAGGTGTTTTATATATCAATATATCATATATATATATATACTGTAGGTGTTTTATATATCAATATATCATATATATATATATACTGTAGGTGTTTTATATATCAATATATCATATATATATATATATACTGTAGGTGTTTTATATATCAATATATCATATATATATATATACTGTACGTGTTTTATATATCAATATATCATATATATATATATATACTGTAGGTGTTTTATATATCAATATATCATATATATATATATATACTGTACGTGTTTTATATATCAATATATCATATATATATATATATATACTGTAGGTGTTTTATATATCAATATATCATATATATATATATATATACTGTAGGTGTTTTATATATCAATATATCATATATATATATATACTGTAGGTGTTTTATATATCAATATATCATATATATATATATATACTGTAGGTGTTTTATATATCAATATATCATATATATATATATACTGTAGGTGTTTTATATATCAATATATCATATATATATATATACTGTAGGTGTTTTATATATCAATATATCATATATATATATATATATACTGTAGGTGTTTTATATATCAATATATCATATATATATATATATATACTGTAGGTGTTTTATATATCAATATATCATATATATATATATATACTGTAGGTGTTTTATATATCAATATATCATATATATATATATATATACTGTAGGTGTTTTATATATCAATATATCATATATATATATATACTGTACGTGTTTTATATATCAATATATCATATATATATATATATATACTGTAGGTGTTTTATATATCAATATATCATATATATATATATATATATACTGTAGGTGTTTTATATATCAATATATCATATATATATATATATACTGTAGGTGTTTTATATATCAATATATCATATATATATATATATACTGTAGGTGTTTTATATATCAATATATCATATATATATATATATATATACTGTAGGTGTTTTATATATCAATATATCATATATATATATATATACTGTAGGTGTTTTATATATCAATATATCATATATATATATATATACTGTAGGTGTTTTATATATCAATATATCATATATATATATATATATACTGTAGGTGTTTTATATATCAATATATCATATATATATATATATACTGTAGGTGTTTTATATATCAATATATCATATATATATATATATATACTGTAGGTGTTTTATATATCAATATATCATATATATATATATATACTGTAGGTGTTTTATATATCAATATATCATATATATATATATATATACTGTAGGTGTTTTATATATCAATATATCATATATATATATATATACTGTAGGTGTTTTATATATCAATATATCATATATATATATATATACTGTAGGTGTTTTGGGGGAATATCAATATTGTGTGAGTCACTTACCAGACATTAGCAGAATCAGCTTGTGTTAACCCTGGCAGAGTGAACCAACCTTTCTAAACTTCACAATTAAAGAGTCTTACTTTAAAATATATATATAATAATACTTAACTAGGCCGGTGAATTAAGAGCAAATGACCTACCAGGGAACAGTGGGTTAACTGCCTTGTTCAAGAGCAGAACGACAGATATTTACATTCTCAGCTCAGGGATTTGATCTAGCAATCTTTGGTTACTGACCCAACGCTCTAACCACTAGGCTACCTGCCTCTAACCACTAGGCTACCTGCCTCTAACCACTAGGCTACCTGCCTCTAACCACTAGGCCACCTGCCTCTAACCACTAGGCTACCCACCTCTAACCACTAGGCTACCTGCCTCTAACCACTAGGCTACCTGTCTCTAACCACTAGGCCACCTGCCTCTAACCACTAGGCCACCTGCCTCTAACCACTAGGCTACCCACCTCTAACCACTAGGCTACCTGTCTCTAACCACTAGGCTACCTGCCTCTAACCACTAGGCCACCTGCCTCTAACCACTAGGCTACCTGCCTCTAACCACTAGGCTACCCACCTCTAACCACTAGGCTACCTGTCTCTAACCACTAGGCTACCTGCCTCTAACCACTAGGCCACCTGCCTCTAACCACTAGGCTATCTGCTTCTAACCACTAGGCTACCTGCCTCTAACCACTAGGCTACCTGTCTCTAACTACTAGGCCACCTGCCTCTAACCACTAGGCCACCTGCCTCTAACCACTAGGCTACCCACCTCTAACCACTAGGCTACCTGTCTCTAACCACTAGGCTACCTGCCTCTAACCACTAGGCCACCTGCCTCTAACCACTAGGCTACCTGCCTCTAACCACTAGGCTACCTGCCTCTAACCACTAGGCTACCTGCCACTAACCACTAGGCTACACACCTCTAACCACTAGGCTACCTGCCTCTAACCACTAGGCTACCCACCTCTAACCACTAGGCTACCTGCCTCTAACCACTAGGCTACCCACCTCTAACCACTAGGCTACCCACCTCTAACCACTAGGCTACATGCCTCTAACCACTAGGCTACCTGCCTCTAACCACTAGGCTACCTGCCACCCACACGTCACTTCCTTTTACAAGGCTGTGATCCACATACGGCCTTGTGGATTGTACAGTTTCACTGGTATACCTCTCAGCTCTGGAAATGAACATTATACTGCGTTTTCATGGAACTTAGCGTTGTAATAATATCTAGAGAAGCTCTGATAGTGCCATCCTTCCACCAAAACAGGGCCATTCTACTTTGATATTTTAAGTAGAAATGATACATCAATATTGAAATTGAAAAGCCTGTTATATTAAATGAAGTAGACCACATTGAAAATGAAATGAATCTCATTAGTGATTCATCTAATCACATGAAATGTCTCTCTCTCTCATTTTAAGGTCCACTCCGTTATGTGAACTGAACTCTGGTCATTTTAAGGTCAACTCTGTTCTGTGAACTGAACTCTGGTCATTTTAAGGTCAACTCCGTCATGTGAACTGGCTGGTTGACGGCTCTAGAGGCTCCTGGCTGGCTGACGGCTCTGGAGGCTCCTGGCTGGCTGACGGCTCTGGCAGCTCCTGGCTGACTGATGGCTCTGGCAGCTCCTGGCTGACTGACGGCTCTGGCGGCTCCTGGCTGACTGACGGCACTGGCAGCTCCTGGCTGACTGGAGGCTCTGGCGGCTTAGGACAGACTGGCGGCTCTGGCGGCTCAGGACAGACTGGAGGCTCTGGGGGCTCAGGACAGACGGGAGACTCTGGCGGCTCATGACAGATGGGAGACTCTGGCGGCTCAGGACAGACGAGAGACTCTGACAGCGCTGGGTAGGAGGAAGGCTCTGGCAACGCTGGACAGGCGGGAGCACCTGTAGGGAGAAGACGGAGAGACAGCCTGGTGCGGGGGGCTGCCACTGGAGGGCTGGTGCATGGAGGTGGCACTGGGTAGACCGGACCATGCAGGCGCACTGGAGCTCTTGAGCAGCGAGCCTGCCCAACCTTACCTGGTTGAATGCTCCCCGTAGCCAGGCCAGTGCGGCGAGGTGGAATAGCCCGCACTGGGCTGTGCTGGCTAACCGGGGACACAATGCGCAAGGCTGGTGCCATGAACGCCGGCCCGAGGAGACGCACTGGAGATCAGATGCGTAGAGCCGGCTTCATGGCACCTGGCTCGATGCCCACTCTAGGAGCTGGAATGTTTCAAGAAGTAATGTTTTTGTGTGAAGCTTGTATTCAATTGCCCCTCCCTGTAGCGCTCAATCCCCCCGTCACAAGAGGAGAGGCTGATTTAAGAGGAAATGGTCAACCCTGTTATTTTCAACCCTGTTACTGTCAACCCTGTTACGGTCAACCCTGTTACTGTCAACCCTGTTACTGTCAACCCTGGTACTGTTAACCCTGTTACGGTCAACCCTGGTACTGTCAACCCTGTTACGGTCAACCCTGTTACGGTCAACCCTGTTACGGTCAACCCTGTTACGGTCAACCCTGTTACGTCAACCCTGTTACTGTCAACCCTGTTATGGTCAACCCTGTTACGGTCAACCCTGTTGAGGTCAACCCTGTTGAGGTCAACCCTGTTACTGTCAACCCTGTTATGGTCAACCCGGTTACTGTCAACGCCGTTACGGTCAACACACTACGGGTGTTCATATGGAGGAACGACCCTACTGAGTTTGAGGACTTCTGTCCTTCCGTCACTTCTGTCCTCCTCTCAGAGTGTTGCATAAGGACACACAAACGACATTAAAATCCTCTGACTTCTCAAAACGTTGTATATTGATTGACACTGTCATGTGCTCCTCGTTGCGTGTCTTTGAGCTCACGGTAATTACACATAGTTCAAGATTCCCATCGCTGTTCATTAGGATTCTGTTGTGATTCTAACACACAGAAGAATCAGTCATTTAGTACAGAGATAAAATGGTTAAGATGATTGGGGACTAAAAAGTAATTATAGTAATAGAGAAATGTTGCCATTTTAAGTGAAAATGACGTTGGTTGGATAAAGAGTCAACTTGCATAAGATCCCTAGAGAAGAGATATCCTGCACCGTGTTTTCTATATTAATGATTGAAGTGTTAAGCAACAATACAAGTATCATTGCAAAACAGGTACTTTTAATAAAGACCACCGTAAAATTGTGATGCGGGTATCTATCTTTGAAGAGGTGTTTCGTGATTTAATTATCTTTGATGTCATCTCAAGATGTGTTCCAAAAGATGTGACTGACAGGTTAATTACAGTACCGTCAGGAGACTAACTCGGTGGTCTGTGGAAGGTGAGTCGGAGACTAGCGAGAAGTCACATGAACATGATCTGTTGTAACACATCTTTCTAAATGTCTTTGTGCCTGGAGATGAATGGAGGTAATTTATTAACTTCCTGAAACGCTAGATTGACTGGGGGGGGGGGGGGACCTCTGAGTTACGGAATACCAAAAATGAAAAGATGAGAGAGGGAGAGAGGGTGGAAGAAAAGGATAGGGAGAAAAATAGTGAGATGAGAGAGAGAGAGCACGAGAGAGGAGAGAGAGAGGAGAGAAGAGAGAGGAAAGAGAGAGAGTGAGCGACAGAGAAAGATGAGAGAGACAGTGAGTGTGAGAAAGGAGAGAAAGGGAGAGATGAGAGAGAGAGAGAGCACGAGAGAGGAGAGAGAGAGAAGAGAAGAGAGAGGAAAGAGAGAGAGTGAGCGACAGAGAAAGATGAGAGAGACAGTGAGTGTGAGAGGAGAGAAAGAGAGAGATGAGAGAGAGAGCACGAGAGAGGAGAGAGAGAGGAGAAAAGAGAGAGGAAAGAGAGAGAGTAGAAAGAGAGATGAGAGAGAGAGAGAGCACGAGAGAGGAGAGAGAGAGGAGAAAAGAGAGAGGAAAGAGAGAGAGTGAGTGACAGAGAGAGATGAGAGAGAGGGAGTGAGTGAGATAGAGAGGAGAAAGAGAGATATGAGAGAGAGGGAGTGAGAGAGAGAGAGGAGAAAGAGAGAGATGAGAGAGAGTGAGCGACAGAGAAAGATGAGAGAGACAGTGAGTGTGAGAGAGGAGAGAAAGAGAGAGATGAGAGAGAGGGACATGCAGGGAGAAAGAGAGGGAGAGAGAAAGAGATAGAAGAGGAGAGAGGAGAGGAGATATGCATGTGGTCGCTCTCGTGGGCTAATTATTAATTTGCTAGGCGGCGGCCGGTCACGGCTCGGCATCGTGAGTAAAGACAGGACTAATCTACTGGCAAATGAAACAAGAGACGCTGTCAGGCTTCCAGTCCCCTCCAAGCTCCTAGTGCATGTCAGAGCAGAGAGAGCAGAGAGAGCAGGAGGGAGCGTGTGTGAGTACCCTGACACAGGATGATAAAACTCTCTCACTCTCTGTCCTCTCTGTCCTCTCTCTCCTCACTCTTCTCCCTTCTCTCTCAATTCAATTTCAATTCAAGGGGCTTTATTGTCATGGGAAACATATGTTTACATTGCCAAAGCAAGTAAAGTAGATCATATTCAAAAGTGTAATATACAATAAAAATGAACAGTAAACATCACACATACAGAAGTTTCAAAACAGTAGACATTACAAATGTCATATTATGTCTATATAGAGTGTTGTAACAATGTACAAATGGTTAAAGTACACAAGGGAAAATAAATAAACATAAATATGGGTTGTATTTACAATGGTGTTTGTTCTTCACTGGTTGACCTTTTCTCGTGGCAACAGGTCACAAATCTTGCTGCTGTGATGTCACACTGTGGTATTTCACCCTGTAGATATGGGAGTTTATCAAAATTGGATTTGTTTTCGAATTCTTTGTGGATCTGTGTAATCTGAGGGAAATATGTCTCTCTAATATGGTCATACATTGGGCAGGAGGTTAGGAAGTGCAGCTCAGTTTCCACCTCATTTTGTGGGCAGTGTGCACATAGCCTGTCTTCTCTTGAGAGCCATGTCTGCCTACGGCGGCCTTTCTCAATAGCAAGGCTCAATAGCAAGGCTATGCTCACTGACATATTGAGGATATTTTTGCAGAATTCTCTCTCTCCCCCCTCTCGCTCCCTCTCCTCTCAATTCATGTTCAATTAAAGGGGCTTTATTGGCATGGGAAACATGTGTTAACATTGCCAAAGCAAGTGAAGTAGATAATAGACAAAAGTGAAATTAACAATAACAAATGAACAGTAAACCTTACACTCACAGAAGTTCCAAAAGAATAAAGACATTTCAAATGTCAAATCAGGAGGAGGGGGGTAGGAGGAGGAGAATGGGGTGCGGGAGGAGGGGGATAAAGAAGAGGGGGAGAGGGAGGGGGAGGAGGAAGAGCAGGGGGAGGAGGATGGGGAGAAGGGGGATGAGGAGAATGAGGTGGAGGAGGAGGGAGGAGGAGGAGACGGGTGCGGGAGGAGGGGGATAAAGAAGAGGGGGAGAGGGAGAGGGAGGAGGAAGAGCAGGGGGAGGAGGATGGGGAGAAGGGGGATGAGGAGAATGAGGTGGAGGAGGAGGGAGGAGGAGGAGACGGGGTGCGGGAGGAGGGGGATAAAGAAGAGGGGGAGAGGGAGGGGGAGGAGGAAGAGCAGGGGGAGGAGGATGGGGAGAAGGGGGATGAGGAGAATGAGGTGGAGGAGGAGTGAGGAGGAGGAGACGGGGTGCGGGAGGAGGGGGATAAAGAAGAGGAGGAAGAGCAGGGGGAGGAGGATGGGGAGAAGGGGGATGAGGAGAATGAGGTAGAGGAGGGAGGAGGAGGAGACGGGGTGCGGGAGGAGGGGGATAAAGAAGAGGGGGAGAGGGAGGGGGAGGAGGAAGAGCAGGGGGAGGAGGATGGGGAGAAGGGGGATGAGGAGAATGAGGTGGAGGAGGAGGGAGGAGGAGGAGACGGGGTGAGGGAGGAGGGGGATAAAGAAGAGGGGGAGAGGGAGGGGGAGGAGGAAGAGCAGGGGGAGGAGGATGGGGAGAAGGGGGATGAGGAGAATGAGGTGGAGGAGGAGGGAGGAGGAGGAGGAGACGGGGTGCGGGAGGAGGGGGATAAAGAAGAGAGGGAGAGGTAGGGGGAGGAGGAGTTGGTGGAGGAAGAGCAGGGGGAGGAGGAGTTGGTGGAGGAAGAGCAGGGGGAGGAGGATGGGGAGAAGGGGGATGAGGAGACTAACGTGTCTCCACTCTGAGGTGACACCGAGAAAAGGAATTTTCTCTGCTCTAATTTGCTCTTCTTGGCGGTTGAGCCAGACTTGATTCTGTCAGTGACACGTGAGACTGAGCTTGGCAGCAGAGACTGCAGAGTTGGGCCTTTTCCTGAGGCCATATCAACAGTATATGATGGACCAATGAAGGCTGCTAGATCCTACAGGCCATGTCCACATGATGGACCAATGAAGGATGCTAGATCCTACAGGCCATGTCCACATGATGGACCAATGAAGGCTGCTAGATCCTACAGGGCATGTCCACATGATGGACCAATGAAGGCTGCTAGATCCTACAGGGCATGTCCACATGATGGACCAATGAAGGCTGCTAGATCCTACAGGGCATGTCCACATGATGGACCAATGAAGACTGCTAGATCCTACAAGCCATGTCCACATGATGGACCAATGAAGACTGCTAGATCCTACAGGCCATGTCCACATGATGGACCAATGAAGGCTGCTAGATCCTACAGGGAATGTCCACATGAGGGACCAATGAAGACTGCTAGATCCTACAGGGAATGTCCACATGAGGGACCAATGAAGACTGCTAGATCCTACAGGCCATGTCCACATGAGGGACCAATGAAGGCTGCTAGGTCCTACAGGCCATGTCCACATGATGGACCAATGAAGGCTGCTAGATCCTACAGGCAATGTCCACATGATGGACCAATGAAGACTGCTAGATCCTACAGGCCATGTCCACATGATGGACCAATGAAGGCTGCTAGATCCTACAGACCATGTCCACATGAGGGACCAATGAAGACTGCTAGGTCCTACAGGCCATGTCCACATGAGGGACCAATGAAGGCTGCTAGATCCTACAGACCATGTCCACATGATGAACCAATGAAGGCTGCTAGGTCCTACAGGCCATGTCCACATGATGGACCAATGAAGGCTGCTGGATCCTACAGACCATGTCCACATGATGGACCAATGAAGGTTGCTAGATCCTACAGACCATGTCCACATGATGTACCAATGAAGGTTGCTAGATCCTACAGACCATGTCCACATGATGGACCACGTACATACGATGTTAGCTTCCAGCTCCAGCAGACTGGACATCATAAGATATTATGTTATGACCCAGTCAGGATGGAGCTTTACCTCTGGGGGCGTCTCCTATGGGTCGTCTCCTCTGGGTCGTCTCCTCTGGGGCGTCTCCTCTGGGGGCGTCTCCTCTGGGGGCGTCTCCTCTGGGGCGTCTCCTCTGGGTCGTCTCCTCTGGGTCCTGGGCCGTCTCCTCTGGGTCGTCTCCTCTGGGTCGTCTCCTCTGGGTCGTCTCCTCTGCGTCATCTCCTCTGGGTCGTCTCCCCTGGGTTGTCTCCTCTGGGTCGTCTCCTCTGGGTCGTCTCCTCTTGGTCGTCTCCTCTGGGTCCTGGGCCGTCTCCTCTGGGGCCTCTCCTCTGGGTCGTCTCCTCTGGGTCGTCTCCTCTAGGTCGTCTCCTCTGGGTCGTCTCCTCTGGGTCGTCTCCTCTAGGTCGTCTCCTCTGGGTCGTCTCCTCTGGGTCGTCTCCTCTGGGTCGTCTCCTCTGGGTCATCTCCTCTGGGTCGTCTCCCCTGGATTGTCTCCTCTGGGTCGTCTCCTCTGGATCGTCTCCTCTGGATCGTCTCCTCTAGGTCGTCTCCCCTGGGTCGTCTCCTCTGGGTCGTCTCCTCTGGGTCGTCTCCTCTGGATCGTCTCCTCTGGATCGTCTCCTCTAGGTCGTCTCCCCTGGGTCGTCTCCTCTGGGTCGTCTCCTTTGGGTCGTCTCCTCTGGGTCCTGGGCCGTCTCCTCTGGGTCATCTCCTCTGGGTCGTCTCCCCTGGGTCGTCTCCTCTGGGTCGTCTCCTCTGGGTCGTCTCCTCTGGATCGTCTCCTCTGGATCGTCTCCTCTAGGTCGTCACCTCTGGGTCGTCTCCCCTGGGTCGTCTCCTCTGGGTCGTCTCCTCTGGATCGTCACCTCTGGGTCGTCTCCTCTGGGTCGTCTCCTCTGGGTTGTCTCCTCTGGGTTGTCTCCTCTGGGTCGTCTCCCCTGGGTCGTCTCCTCTGGGTCGTCTCCTCTGGATCGTCTCCTCTGGGTCGTCTCCTCTGGGTTGTCTCCTCTGGGTTGTCTCCTCTGGGGCGTCTCCTCTGGGTCGTCTCCTCTGGATCGTCTCCTCTGGGTCCTGGGCCGTCTCCTCTGGGACGTCTCTTCTGGGTCGTCTCCTCTGGGTCGTCTCCTCTGCGTCATCTCCTCTGGGTCGTCTCCCCTGGGTTGTCTCCTCTGGGTCGTCTCCTCTGGGTCGTCTCCTCTTGGTCGTCTCCTCTGGGTCCTGGGCCGTCTCCTCTGGGGCCTCTCCTCTGGGTCGTCTCCTCTGGGTCGTCTCCTCTAGGTCGTCTCCTCTGGGTCGTCTCCTCTGGGTCGTCTCCTCTAGGTCGTCTCCTCTGGGTCGTCTCCTCTGGGTCGTCTCCTCTGGGTCGTCTCCTCTGGGTCATCTCCTCTGGGTCGTCTCCCCTGGGTTGTCTCCTCTGGGTCGTCTCCTCTGGGTCTTCTCCTCTGGGGCGTCTCCTCTGGGTCGTCTCCTCTGGGTTGTCTCCTCTGGGTTGTCTCCTCTGGGTCGTCTCCCCTGGGTCGTCTCCTCTGGGTCGTCTCCTCTGGATCGACTCCTCTGGGTCGTCTCCTCTGGGTCGTCTCCTCTGGGTTGTCTCCTCTGGGTTGTCTCCTCTGGGGCGTCTCCTCTGGGTCGTCTCCTCTGGGTCTTCTACTCTGGGTCGTCTCCTCTGGGTCGTCTCCTCTGGGGCCTGGGTTGTCTCCTCTGGATCGTCTCCTCTGGGACCTGGGTCGTCTCCTCTGGGGCTTACCAGACCTAACTAACACAGAAATTCTTCATGGACTGTATGAATGTTTGAGGCACGACAACAATAGATGTTAGAGCCAAGTTAGTTTGTTAGTTGTTTTTCTAAACGTGTGTGTGGATAATTGCAATCTGTATTTCGTCACCTGTTGCAGTTGGATGGAAAAACAGAAGTAATTGAGCCTGAAACACACTCACCCACGCATACATAAACAACCATAGTTATATAATGGAAACAATAACAATTAGCTAGGACAACTGAGGAATGTTTAAAACAGAGTTTCCAATGTGCTACATTCTACCACACACACACACTACGTTCTGATAGGCCAGCGGGGGAATTCCTAGTGTGACCAGTGTCGAAATGATCCCAAATATTTGCAAATAGTGCCTGTCACTCCAGCTGCCTGAACCTGATGAGGTTTATAAATGTCTTATAGTGCCTGTCACTCCAGCTGCCTGAACCTGATGAGGTTTATAAATGTCTCATAGTGCCTGTCACTCCAGCTGCCTGAACCTGATGAGGTTTATAAATGTCTTATAGTGCCTGTCACTCCAGCTGCCTGAACCTGATGAGGTTTATAAATGTCTCATAGTGCCTGTCACTCCAGCTGTCTGAACCTGATGAGGTTTATAAATGTCTTAGAGTACCTGTCACTCCAGCTGCCTGAACCTGATGAGGTTTATAAATGCCTTGTGCCTTATACTATGTTGCAACAGTGCATGCCACGTGAGGCTGAGAGAGACAAGGCTGAACACACAAGTAGCAGCTGTTCTGGGCCAATCTTCTGGAAGAGAGAGCACATACTGTGCCTGACTGCCTGGAGAAGTACTGGAGCAGAGGAGACAGAATGGACTTAGTCAGGGTTGCTCAGTTGGCATGTTGAGAGGAACGGAGGGGGGAGGGGAGGAGGGGGAGGAGAGGAGAGGAGAGTGCGGGGGAGGGAGCATAGGGGAGGGGAAGGAAAGGAGAGGGAGGGGGAGTTGAGGGGAGGGGAGGGGTGGAGAGCGAGTGGAGGGGAGGAGAGTAGGGAAGGAGAGGACAGGGGAGGGGGAGAGGGGAGGAGAGGAGAGGCTGTTCTCTCTACTCCCTGGTCTCCTGCTGAGCTGCCATGCATGTCTGTGGACAGCCACCTTTACCTCTTACCTGTTACCTACGTCCATCTACAGGTCAGCTAAAGGACATAGGAGAGGAGACAGCTACAGGACATAGGAGAGGAGACAGCTACAGGACATAGGAGAGGAGACAGCTACAGGACATAGGAGAGGAGACAGCTACAGGACATAGGAGAGGAGACAGCTACGGGACATAGGAGAGGAGACAGCTACAGGACAAAGGAGAGGAGACAGCTACAGGACATAGGAGAGGAGACAGCTACAGGACATAGGAGAGGAGACAGCTACAGGACATAGGAGAGGAGACAGCTACAGGACGTAGGAGAGGAGACAGCTACAGGACATAGGAGAGGAGACAGCTACAGGACATAGGAGAGGAGACAGCTAAAGGACATAGGAGAGGAGACAGCTACAGGACATAGGAGAGGAGACAGCTACAGGACATAGGAGAGGAGACAGCTACAGGACATAGGAGAGGAGACAGCTACAGGACGTAGGAGAGGAGACAGCTACAGGACATAGGAGAGGAGACAGCTACAGGACATAGGAGAGGAGACAGCTACAGGACATAGGAGAGGAGACAGCTACAGGACATAGGAGAGGAGACAGCTACAGGACATAGGAGAGGAGACAGCTACAGGACATAGGAGAGGAGACAGCTACAGGACATAGGAGAGGAGACAGCTACAGGACATAGGAGAGGAGACAGCTACAGGATATAGGAGAGGAGACAGCTACAGGACATAGGAAAGGAGACAGCTACAGGACAAAGGAGAGGAGACAGCTACAGGACATAGGAGAGGAGACAGCTACAGGACAAAGGAGAGGAGACAGCTACAGGACATAGGAGAGGAGACAGCTACAGGACATAGGAGAGGAGACAGCTACAGGACATAGGAGAGGAGACAGCTACAGGACATAGGAGAGGAGACAGCTACAGGACATAGGAGAGGAGACAGCTACAGGACAAAGGAGAGGAGACAGCTACATGACATAGGAGAGGAGACAGCTACAGGACATAGGAGAGGAGACAGCTACAGGACATAGGAGAGGAGACAGCTACAGGACATAGGAGAGGAGACGGCTACAGGACATAGGAGAGGAGACAGCTACAGGACATAGGAGAGGAGACAGCTACAGGACATAGGAGAGGAGACAGCTACAGGACATAGGAGAGGAGACAGCTACAGGACATAGGAGAGGAGACAGCTACAGGACGTAGGAGAGGAGACAGCTACAGGACATAGGAGAGGAGACAGCTACAGGACATAGGAGAGGAGACAGCTACAGGACATAGGAGAGGAGACAGCTACAGGACATAGGAGAGGAGACAAACATTTCATGCTGTCTGTCTGTCCATTTCTACGGTGCTATTATGAATTCAAAGTGACTCAATTTAAGACTTGGGCACCTTTACATTTTTTAATAAACAACAATAATAAAATAAGATAATTATAATTATACTAATTATACGAGTTATAACTCCATTATGCAAATTAGAATGTAACAATGTTTTGCAACAGGTTACTGGTATACCGTGTTGCTTTAGAGTTTTTCTCTTTTTTTCACACTTTGATTAATTTCAACATTTCCATAATGTGATTCCAACAACAACAACAACAACATCATGAACAATCACAAGTTCTGTCTGACAATGTTCAGTCTGCATGGTGTCTGAATGTAGTGTGTTCTACCTCCATTTAGTTCTGTCTGACCATGTTCGGTCTGCATGATGTCTGAATGTAGTGTGTTCTCCCTCCATTTAGTTCTGTCTGACGTTCGGTCTGCATGGTGTCTGAATGTAGTGTGTTCTACCTCCATTTAGTTCTGTCTGACCATGTTCGGTCTGCATGATGTCTGAATGTAGTGTGTTCTACCTCCATTTAGTTCTGTCTGACGTTCGGTCTGCATGGTGTCTGAATGTAGTGTGTTCTACCTCCATTTAGTTCTGTCTGACGTTCGGTCTGCATGGTGTCTGAATGTAGTGTGTTCTACCTCCATTTAGCTCTGTCTGACCATGTTCGGTCTGCATGATGTCTGAATGTAGTGTGTTCTCCCAGCATTTAGTTCTGTCTGACGTTCGGTCTGCATGGTGTCTGAATGTAGTGTGTTCTACCTCCATTTAGTTCTGTCTGACGTTCGGTCTGCATGGTGTCTGAATGTAGTGTGTTCTACCTCCATTTAGTTCTGTCTGACCGTGTTCGCTCTGCATGGTGTCTGAATGTAGTGTCTTCTCCCTCCATTCAGTATATGATGTTTACCAGGGTTGGGGTAAATTACATTTTAATTCCAGTCGATTCAGGAAATACACTGAAATTCCAATTATTTTCAAAGCCTTTCAGTGACGAACATTTGCAATTGGTATTGGAATTCGGGTTTACTTTCTGAATTGACTGGAATGAAAATGGAATCGATCCCAACCCTGATGTTTACAAATCCAGTAAGCATCCCAATCTCCAGTAAAATAGGACAGTGTCTTTCTGTCAACATGTGCCACACGGCTCAGGAATAGGAAAAGGGAAGTGTCACTGAAATGCATTACAGGCTGCAGCCCGACAGCCCTGTGTGGCCATGTGATAAGCTTGGCTCTAAATCAGCGTGAAAGGAAAAGGGGGGAAATAGGGGATTGAAATAAGAGAGGTGACCTCAGCTGCTGTGAAGGAAGGGTTCTGTCTGTCTGTCTGTCTGTCTGTCTGTCTGTCGCTCTGTCTGTCTGTCTGTCTGTCTGTCTGTCTGCCTACCTGTCTGTCTGTCTGTCTGCCTGCCTGCCTGTCTGTCTGTCTGTCTGTCTGTCTATCTGTCTGTCTGTTGATCTATCTATCTATCTGTCTGTCTGTCTGTCTGTCTGTCTGTCTGTCTGTCTGTCTGTCTGTCTGTCTGCCTGTCTGTCTGTCTGTCTGTCTGTCTGTCTCTCTGTCTGTCTGTCTGTCTGTCTGTCTGTCTGCCTGCCTGTCTGCCTGCCTGTCTGTCTGTCTGTCTGTCTGTCTGTCTGTCTGTCTGCATGCCTACCTGTCTGTCTGTCTGTCTGTCTGTCTGTCTGTCTGTCTGTCTGTCTGTCTGTCTGTCTGTCTGTCTGCCTGTCTGTCTTTCTGTCAATCTGCCTGCCTGTCTGTCTGTCTGCCAATAAACAGTCTATTTTTCATCATTCCTGATATTTAATCCTAGTAAAAATCCCCTGTTTTAGATCACTTTATTTTAAGAATGTGAAATGTCAGAATAAATTTTTTATTCTATTTTTATTTATTTTATCACATTCCCAGTGGGTCAGAAGTTTACATACACTCAATTAGTATTTGGTATTATTGCCTTTAAATTGTTTAAAAAAAAATGTTTTGGGAAGCCTTTCACAAGCTTCCCACAATAAGTTGGGTGAATTTTGGCCCATTTCTCCTGACAGAGCTGGGTAACGGAGTCAGGTTTGTAGGCCTCCTTGCTTGGACACACTTTCAGTTCTGCCCACAAATGTTCTATAGGATTGACGTCAGGGATTTGTGATGTCCATTCCAATACCTTGACTTTGTTGTCCTTAAGCCATTTTGCCACAATTTTGGAAGTATGCTTGGGGTCATTGTCCATTTGTAAGACCCATTTGCAACCAAGCTTTAACTTCCTGACTGATGTCTTGAGATGTTGCTTCAATATATCCACATAATTTTCCTGCCTCATGATGCCATCTATTTTGTGAAGTGCACCAGTCCCTCCTGCAGCAAAGCACCCCCACAACATGATGCTTCCACCCCCGTGCTTCACGGTTGGGATGGTGTTCTTTGGCTTGCAAGTCTCCCCCTTTTTCCTCCAAACATAACGATGGTCATTATGGCCAAACAGTTTCATCAGACCAGAGGGTATTTCTCCAAAAAGTACGGTCTTTGTCCCCATTTCCAGTTGCAAAGTCTACAAAAAAAAATTCTGAGGTCTTGACTGATTTCTTTTGATTTTCCCATGATGCAAAGAGGCAATGAGTTTGAAGGTAGGCCTTGACATACACTGCTCGAAAAAATAAAGGGAACACTTAAACAACACAATGTAACTCCAAGTCAATCACACTTCTGTGAAATCAAACTGTCCACTTAGGAAGCAACACTGATTGACAATAAATTTCACATGCTGTTGTGCAAATGGAATAGACAACAGGTGGAAATTATAGGCAATTAGCAAGACACCCCCAATAAAGGAGTGGTTCTGCAGGTGGTGACCACAGACCACTTCTCAGTTCCTATGCTTCCTGGCTGATGTTTTGGTCACTTTTGAATGCTGGAGGTGCTTTCACTCTAGTGGTAGCATGAGACGGAGTCTACAACCCACACAAGTGGCTCAGGTAGTGCAGCTCATGGCACATCAATGCGAGCTGTGGCAAGAAGGTTTGCTACAGATCTACTGTAACATACAGACAGACACCGACAGTTCTACTGTAACATACAGACAGACACCTGTTCTACTGTTGCATACAGACAGACACCTACATATCTACTGTAACATACAGACAGACACCTACAGATCTACTGTTGAATACAGACAGACACCTACAGATCTACTGTAACATACAGACAGACACCTACAGTTCTACTGTTGAATACAGACAGACACCTACATATCTACTGTTGCATACAGACAGACACCTACAGATCTACTGTAACATACAGACAGACACCTACAGATCTACTGTAACATACAGACAGACACCTACAGATCTACTGTAACATACAGACAGACACCTACAGATCTACTGTAACATACAGACAGACACCTACAGTTCTACTGTTGAATACAGTTAGACACTTTGGAAGCCTTGACCACCTTACCTTAGTTATATGACTGACTGTAGTAGAGAGTCTGCTAAATGATTCACTACTGTAGTGGCTGTGGATTAGAGAGTCTGCTAAATGATTCACTACTTTAGTGGCTGTGGATAAGAGAGTCTGCTAAATTATTCACTACTGTAGTGGCTGTGGATTAGAGAGTCTGCTAAATGATTCACTACTGTTAGTGGCTGTAGATAAGAGAGTCTGCTAGATGACTCACTACTGTTAGAGGCTGTGGATTAGAGAGTCTGCTAGATGACTCACTACTGTAGTGTCTGTGGATTTGAGAGTCTGCTAAATGATTCACTACTGTTAGTGGCTGTGGATTAGAGAGTCTGCTAAATGACTCACTACTGTTAGAGGCTGTGGATTAGAGAGTCTGCTAGATGACTCACTACTGTAGTGTCTGTGGATTTGAGAGTCTGCTAAATGATTCACTACTGTTAGTGGCTGTGGATTAGAGAGTCTGCTAAATTACTCACTACTGTTAGAGGCTGTGGATTAGAGAGTCTGCTAGATGACTCACTACTGTAGTGTCTGTGGATTTGAGAGTCTGCTAAATGATTCACTACTGTTAGTGGCTGTAGATAAGAGAGTCTGCTAGATGACTCACTACTGTTAGAGGCTGTGGATTAGAGAGTCTGCTAGATGACTCACTACTGTAGTGTCTGTGGATTTGAGAGTCTGCTAAATGATTCACTACTGTTAGTGGCTGTGGATTAGAGAGTCTGCTAAATGACTCACTACTGTTAGAGGCTGTGGATTAGAGAGTCTGCTAGATAACTCACTACTGTAGTGTCTGTGGATTTGAGAGTCTGCTAAATGATTCACTACTGTTAGTGGCTGTGGATTAGAGAGTCTGCTAAATGACTCACTACTGTTAGAGGCTGTGGATTAGAGAGTCTGCTAGATGACTCACTACTGTAGTGTCTGTGGATTTGAGAGTCTGCTAAATGATTCACTACTGTTAGTGGCTGTGGATTAGAGAGTCTGCTAAATGACTCACTACTGTTAGAGGCTGTGGATTAGAGAGTCTGCTAGATGACTCACTACTGTAGTGTCTGTGGATTTGAGAGTCTGCTAAATGATTCACTACTGTTAGTGGCTGTGGATTAGAGAGTCTGCTAAATGACTCACTACTGTTAGAGGCTGTGGATTAGAGAGTCTGCTAGATGACTCACTACTGTAGTGTCTGTGGATTTGAGAGTCTGCTAAATGATTCACTACTGTTAGTGGCTGTGGATTAGAGAGTCTGCTAAATGACTCACTACTGTTAGAGGCTGTGGATTAGAGAGTCTGCTAAATGATTCACTACTGTTAGTGGCTGTAGATTAGAGAGTCTGCTAAATGATTCACTACTGTTAGTGGCTGTAGATAAGAGAGTCTGCTAAATGATTCACTACTGTTAGTGTACAGTAGAAATGTAATGTACAGTGTCAAGAAAAAGTATGTGAACCCTTTGGAAATAACCTGGATTTCTGCATAAATTAGTCACAACATTTGATCTGATCTTCATCTAGGTCACAACAACAGACAAACACAGACTGATTAAACTAATAACACACAAACAATTATTCTATTTTTCATGTCTTTATTGAAAACATAATTTAAATATTCACAGTGTAGGTTGGAAAAAGTATGTGAACCCCCTAATGGCTAATGACCTCTCCAAAAGATAAGACTCAGGAGTCAGCTAACCTGGAGTCAGGAGTCAGCTAACCTGGAGTCAGGAGTCAGCTAACCTGGAGTCAGGAGTCAGCTAACCTGGAGTCAGGAGTCAGCTAACATGGAGTCAGGAGTCAGCTAACCTGGAGTCCAATCAATGAGATGTTGGTTAGAGCTGCCCTGCTCTATAAAAAAACTCTCACAACATGTGAGTTTGTTATTCACAAGAAGCACTGCCTGATGTGAACCATCCCTCGACCAAAAGAGATCTCAGAAAGACCTAAGATTAACAATTGTTGACTTGCATAAAGCTGGAAAGGGTTACAAAAGTATTTCTAAAAGCCTTGATGTTCATCAGTCCACAGTAAGACACATTGTCTATAAATGGAGAAAGTTCAGCACTGTTGCTACTCTCCCTAGGAGTGGCCGTCCTGCAAAGACGACTGCAAGAGGACAGAGCAGAATGCTCAATGAGGTTAAGAAGAATCCTAGAGTTAAAAACTTACAGAAATCCAGCTAAAGACTTACAGAAATCTCTGGAAGATGCTAACATCTCTGTTGACGAGTCTACGATACGAAAAACACTAAACAAGAATGGTGTTCATGGGAGGACACCACAGAAGAAGACACTGCTGTCCAAAAAAACCATTACTGCACGTCTGAAGTTCGCAAAAGTGCATCTGAATGTTCCACAGAGCTTCTGGCAAAATATTTTGCGGGCAGATGAAACTACAGTTGAGTTGTTTGGAAGGAGAAAAAAAGGCACAGCACACCAACATCTAAACCTCATCCCAACTGTAAAGTATGGTAGAGGGAGTATCACGGTTTGCTTTGCTGCCTCAGGGCCTGGACAGCTTGCTATCACCGACGGAAAAATAAAATACATTCCCAAGTGTAACAAGACATTTTGCAGGAGAACGTAAGGCTATTTGTCCAACCAATTGAAGCCCAACAGAAGATGGGTGATTTAACAGGACAACGACCCAAATCAACAACAGAATGACTTCAACAGAAGAAATACGCCTTCTGGAGTGGCCCAGTCAGAGTCCTGACCTCAACCCAAGTGGCCCAGCCTTCTGGAGTGGCCCAGTCAGAGTCCTGACCTCAACCCAAGTGGCCCAGCCTTCTGGAGTGGCCCAGTCAGAGTCCTGACCTCAACCCAAGTGGCCCAGCCTTCTGGAGTGGCCCAGTCAGAGTCCTGACCTCAACCCAAGTGGCCCAGCCTTCTGGAGTGGCCCAGTCAGAGTCCTGACCTCAACCCAAGTGGCCCAGCCTTCTGGAGTGGCCCAGTCAGAGTCCTGACCTCAACCCAAGTGGCCCAGCCTTCTGGAGTGGCCCAGTCAGAGTCCTGACCTCAACCCAAGTGGCCCAGCCTTCTGGAGTGGCCCAGCCTTCTGGAGTGGCCCAGTCAGAGTCCTGACCTCAACCCAAGTGGCCCAGTCTTCTGGAGTGGCCAAGTCAGAGTCCTGACCTCAACCCAAGTGGCCCAGCCTTCTGGAGTGGCCCAGTCAGAGTCCTGACCTCAACCCGATTGAGATGCTGTGGCATGACCTCGAGAGCAGTTCACACCAGACATCCCAAGAATATTGCTGAACTGAAACAGTTTTGTAAAGAGGAATGGTCCAAAATTCATCCTGACTGTTGTTAAGGTGTGATGTGCAAATACAGAAAACGTTTGTCTGAGTTTATTGCTGCCAAAGGAGGGTCAACCAGTTATTAAATCCAACGGTTCACATACTTTTCCCACCCTGCACTGTGAATGTTTACACGGTGTGTTCAATAAAGACATGAAAACGTATAATTGTTTGTGTTTTATTAGTTTAAGCAGACTGTGTTTGTCTATTGTTGTGACCTAGATGAAGATCAGATCCAATTTGATGACCAATTTATGCAGAAATCCAGGTAGTTCCAAAGTGTTCACATACTTTTTCTTGCCACTGTATAACCCCTACAAACCACAACACAAGTGATGGGACATCTGGGAAAGCATTGAAAGCAGCCTGCAGATCATACGATTGACAGATGCGGTGACTGAGTTGATCCTGTGTTAATGTTCAAATGACTTAACGTAAAGTAGGGGGACAAGGGGATAAGGGAATAAGAGGACAGGGGGACTGGGGGACGGGGGGATGGGGGGACAGGGGGACAGTGGGACAGGGGGATAAGGGAATAAGAGGACAGGGGGACAGGGGGACGGGGGGATGGGGGGACAGGGGGGCAGTGGGACAAGGGGATAAGGGAATAAGAGGACAGGGGGACGGGGGGATGGGGGGACAGTGGGACAGGGGAATAAGGGAATAAGAGGACAGGGGGACAGGGGGACGGGGGGATGGGGGGACAGGAGGACAGTGGGACAGGGGAATAAGGGAATAAGAGGACAGGGGGACAGGGGGACGGGGGGATTGGGGGACAGGGGGATAAGGGAATAAGAGGACAGGGGGACAGGGGGACAGGGGGATAAGGGGACAGGGGACAGGGGGATAAGGGGACAGGGGGATAAGGGAATAAGAGGACAGGGGGACAGGGGGATAAGGGGACAGGGGACAGGGGGATAAGGGGACAGGGGGACAGGGGGATAAGGGGACAGGCAGATAAGGGGACAGGGGGATAAGGGGAAGGGGAAGGGGGGATAAGGGGACATGGGGACAGGGGGATAAGGGGACAGGGGGGATAAGGGGACAGGAGGACAGGGGGATAAGGAGACAGGGGGATAGGGGGACATGGGGACAGGGGGAAAAGGGGACAGGAGGACAGGGGGATAAGGGGACAGGGGGACAAGGGGACGGGGGATAAAGTGACAGGGAGACAGGGGGATAAGGGGACAAGGGGACAGGGGGATAAAGGGACAGGGGACAGGGGGATAAGGGGACAGGGGACAGGGGGATAATGGGACAGGGGGACAGGGGAATAAGGGGACAGGGGGACAGGGGGATAAGGGGACAGGGGGATAAGGGGACATGGACACAGGGGGATAAGGGGACAGGGGGATAAGGGGACAGGGGGATAAGGGAATAAGAGGACAGGGGGACGGGGGGACAGGGGGACAGGGGGATAAGGGGACTGGGGGGACAGGGGGATAAGGGGACAGGGGGATAAGGGGACATGGACACAGGGGGATAAGGGGACAGGGGGATAAGGGGACATGGACACAGGGGGATAAGGGGACAGGGGGATAAGGGGACGGGGTGATAAGGGGACATGGGGACAGGGGGATAAGGGATACGGTTACAGGGGGACAGGGGGATAAGGGTACAAGGGGACAGGGGGATAAGGGGACAGGGGACAGGGGGATGAGGGGACAGGGGAATAAGGGGACAGGGGAATAAGGGGACAGGCGGATAAGGGGACAGGGGGATAAGGGGACAGGGGCAGGGGGATAAGGGGACAGGGGGACAGGAGGATAAGGGGACAGGGGGATAAGGGGATAAGGGGAAAGGGGGACAGGGGGATAAGGGGACAGGGGACAGGGGGATAAGGGGACAGGGGGACAGGAGGATAAGGGGACAGGGGGACAGGAGGATAAAGGGAAAGGGGACAGGAGGATAAGGGGACAGGAGGATAAGGGGACAGGGGACAGGAGGATAAGGGGACAGGGGGACAGGAGGATAAGGGGACAGGGGGACAGGAGGATAAGGGGACAGGGGGACAGGGGGATTAGATAAGAGGCCCACCGGACTAATATTTAAAAGTATCTATTGGACCACAGGTTCTCTGTGATGTGGTGACTGTGGGACACTTCTCTGATCTGAGCAGACTGTTAGAGACCAGGTTCCTACATGGAGGGATGGATACAACAACCTATGAGGTGTCTGTCTCTCATTACAAATTACACAAAGACATACTGCAGTTTGTCTCTCTGTCCTCTACACATTACACAAAGACATACTGCAGTTTGTCTCTCTGTCTCTCATTACACAAAGACATACTGCAGTTTGTCTCTCTGTCTCTCATTACACAAAGACATACTGCAGTTTGTCTCTCTGTCCTCTACACATTACACAAAGACATACTGCAGTTTGTCTCTCTGTCTCTCATTACACAAAGACATACTGCAGTTTGTCTCTCTGTCTCTCATTACACAAAGACATACTGCAGTTTGTCTCTCTGTCTCTCATTACACAAAGACATAATGCAGTTTGTCTCTCTGTCCTCTACACATTACACAAAGACATACTGCAGTTTGTCTCTCTGTCTCTCATTACACAAAGACATACTGCAGTTTGTCTCTCTGTCTTCTACACATTACACAAAGACATACTGCAGTTTGTCTCTCTGTCCTCTACACATTACACAAAGACATACTGCAGTTTGTCTCTCTGTCCTCTACACATTACACAAAGACATACTGCAGTTTGTCTCTCTGTCTTCTACACATTACACAAAGACATCATGTAGTTTGTCTCTCTGTCCTCTACACATTACTCAAAGATATTCTGCAGTTTGTCTCTCTGTCTTCTACACATTACACAAAGACATAATGCAGTTTGTCTCTCTGTCTTCTACACATTACACAAAGACATACTGCAGTTTGTCTCTCTGTCTTCTACACATTACACAGACATACTGCAGTTTGTCTCTCTGTCTTCTACACATTACACGAAGACATACTGCAGTTTGTCTCTGTCTTCTACACATTACACAAAGACATACTGCAGTTTGTCTCTCTGTCTTCTACACATTACACAAAGACATACTGCAGTCTGTCTCTCTGTCTTCTACACATTACACAAAGACATACTGCAGTTTGTCTCTCTGTCTTCTACACATTACACAAAGACATACTGCAGTCTGTCTCTCTGTCTTCTACACATTACACAAAGACATACTGCAGTTTGTCTCTCTGTCCTCTACACATTACACAAAGACATACTGCAGTTTGTCTCTCTGTCCTCTACACATTACACAAAGACATAATGTAGTTTGTCTCTCTGTCTCACATTACACAAAGACATACTGCAGTTTGTCTCTCTGTCTCTCATTACACAAAGACATACTGCAGTTTGTCTCTCTGTCTTCTACACATTACACAAAGACATACTGTAGTTTGTCTCTCTGTCCTCTACACATTACACAAAGACATACTGCAGTTTGTCTCTCTGTCTTCTACACATTACACAAAAACATACTGTAGTTTGTCTCTCTGTCCTCTACACATTACTCAAAGATATTCTGCAGTTTGTCTCTCTGTCTTCTACACATTACACAAAGACATAATGCAGTTTGTCTCTCTGTCTTCTACACATTACACAAAGACATACTGCAGTTTGTCTCTCTGTCTTCTACACATTACACAGACATACTGCAGTTTGTCTCTCTGTCTTCTACACATTACACGAAGACATACTGCAGTTTGTCTCTGTCTTCTACGCATTACACAAAGACATACTGCAGTTTGTCTCTCTGTCTTCTACACATTACACAAAGACATAATGCAGTTTGTCTCTCTGTCTTCTACACATTACACAAAGACATACTGCAGTTTGTCTCTCTGTCTTCTACACATTACACAAAGACATACTGCAGTCTGTCTCTCTGTCTTCTACACATTACACAAAGACATACTGCAGTTTGTCTCTCTGTCCTCTACACATTACACAAAGACATACTGCAGTTTGTCTCTCTGTCCTCTACACATTACACAAAGACATACTACAGTTTGTCTCTCTGTCTTCTACACATTACACAAAGACATAATGTAGTTTGTCTCTCTGTCTCTCATTACACAAAGACATACTGCAGTTTGTCTCTCTGTCTCTCATTACACAAAGACATACTGCAGTTTGTCTCTCTGTCTTCTACACATTACACAAAGACATACTGTAGTTTGTCTCTCTGTCCTCTACACATTACACAAAGACATACTGCAGTTTGTCTCTCTGTCTTCTACACATTACACAAAGACATACTGTAGTTTGTCTCTCTGTCCTCTACACATTACTCAAAGATATTCTGCAGTTTGTCTCTCTGTCTTCTACACATTACACAAAGACATACTGCAGTTTGTCTCTCTGTCTTCTACACATTACACAGACATACTGCAGTTTGTCTCTCTGTCTTCTACACATTACACGAAGACATACTGCAGTTTGTCTCTGTCTTCTACGCATTACACAAAGACATACTGCAGTTTGTCTCTCTGTCTTCTACACATTACACAAAGACATAATGCAGTTTGTCTCTCTGTCTTCTACACATTACACAAAGACATACTGCAGTTTGTCTCTCTGTCTTCTACACATTACACAGACATACTGCAGTTTGTCTCTCTGTCTTCTACACATTACACGAAGACATACTGCAGTTTGTCTCTGTCTTCTACGCATTACACAAAGACATACTGCAGTTTGTCTCTCTGTCTTCTACACATTACACAAAGACATACTGCAGTCTGTCTCTCTGTCTTCTACACATTACACAAAGACATACTGCAGTTTGTCTCTCTGTCTTCTACACATTACACAAAGACATACTGCAGTCTGTCTCTCTGTCTTCTACACATTACACAAAGACATACTGCAGTTTGTCTCTCTGTCCTCTACACGTTACACAAAGACATACTGCAGTTTGTCTCTCTGTCTCTCATTACACAAAGACATACTGCAGTTTGTCTCTCTGTCTTCTACACATTACACAAAGACATACTGCAGTTTGTCTCTCTGTCTCTCATTACACAAAGACATACTGCAGTTTGTCTCTCTGTCTCTCATTACACAAAGACATAATGCAGTTTGTCTCTCTGTCCTCTACACATTACACAAAGACATACTGCAGTTTGTCTCTCTGTCTCTCATTACACAAAGACATACTGCAGTTTGTCTCTCTGTCTTCTACACATTACACAAAGAAATACTGCAGTTTGTCTCTCTGTCTTCTACACATTACACAAAGACATACTGCAGTCTGTCTCTCTGTCTTCTACACATTACACAAAGACATACTGCAGTTTGTCTCTCTGTCCTCTACACATTACACAAAGACATACTGCAGTTTGTCTCTCTGTCTCTCATTACACAAAGACATACTGCAGTTTGTCTCTCTGTCTTCTACACATTACACAAAGACATACTGTAGTTTGTCTCTCTGTCCTCTACACATTACACAAAGACATACTGCAGTTTGTCTCTCTGTCTTCTACACATTACACAAAGACATACTGTAGTTTGTCTCTCTGTCCTCTACACATTACTCAAAGATATTCTGCAGTTTGTCTCTCTGTCTTCTACACATTACACAAAGACATACTGCAGTTTGTCTCTCTGTCTTCTACACATTACACAGACATACTGCAGTTTGTCTCTCTGTCTTCTACACATTACACGAAGACATACTGCAGTTTGTCTCTGTCTTCTACGCATTACACAAAGACATACTGCAGTTTGTCTCTCTGTCTTCTACACATTACACAAAGACATAATGCAGTTTGTCTCTCTGTCTTCTACACATTACACAAAGACATACTGCAGTTTGTCTCTCTGTCTTCTACACATTACACAGACATACTGCAGTTTGTCTCTCTGTCTTCTACACATTACACGAAGACATACTGCAGTTTGTCTCTGTCTTCTACGCATTACACAAAGACATACTGCAGTTTGTCTCTCTGTCTTCTACACATTACACAAAGACATACTGCAGTCTGTCTCTCTGTCTTCTACACATTACACAAAGACATACTGCAGTTTGTCTCTCTGTCTTCTACACATTACACAAAGACATACTGCAGTCTGTCTCTCTGTCTTCTACACATTACACAAAGACATACTGCAGTTTGTCTCTCTGTCCTCTACACGTTACACAAAGACATACTGCAGTTTGTCTCTCTGTCTCTCATTACACAAAGACATACTGCAGTTTGTCTCTCTGTCTTCTACACATTACACAAAGACATACTGCAGTTTGTCTCTCTGTCTCTCATTACACAAAGACATACTGCAGTTTGTCTCTCTGTCTCTCATTACACAAAGACATAATGCAGTTTGTCTCTCTGTCCTCTACACATTACACAAAGACATACTGCAGTTTGTCTCTCTGTCTCTCATTACACAAAGACATACTGCAGTTTGTCTCTCTGTCTTCTACACATTACACAAAGACATACTGCAGTTTGTCTCTCTGTCCTCTACACATTACACAAAGACATACTGCAGTTTGTCTCTCTGTCCTCTACACATTACACAAAGACATACTGCAGTTTGTCTCTCTGTCTTCTACACATTACACAAAGACATCATGTAGTTTGTCTCTCTGTCCTCTACACATTACTCAAAGATATTCTGCAGTTTGTCTCTCTGTCTTCTACACATTACACAAAGACATAATGCAGTTTGTCTCTCTGTCTTCTACACATTACACAAATACATACTGCAGTTTGTCTCTCTGTCTTCTACACATTACACAGACATACTGCAGTTTGTCTCTCTGTCTTCTACACATTACACGAAAACATACTGCAGTTTGTCTCTGTCTTCTACACATTACACAAAGACATACTGCAGTTTGTCTCTCTGTCTTCTACACATTACACAAAGACATACTGCAGTTTGTCTCTCTGTCCTCTACACATTACACAAAGACATACTACAGTTTGTCTCTCTGTCTTCTACACATTACACGAAAACATACTGCAGTTTGTCTCTGTCTTCTACACATTACACAAAGACATACTGCAGTTTGTCTCTCTGTCTTCTACACATTACACAAAGACATACTGCAGTCTGTCTCTCTGTCTTCTACACATTACACAAAGACATACTGCAGTTTGTCTCTCTGTCTTCTACGCATTACACAAAGACATACTGCAGTCTGTCTCTCTGTCTTCTACACATTACACAAAGACATACTGCAGTTTGTCTCTCTGTCCTCTACACATTACACAAAGACATACTACAGTTTGTCTCTCTGTCCTCTACACATTACACAAAGACATAATGTAGTTTGTCTCTCTGTCTCTCATTACACAAAGACATACTGCAGTTTGTCTCTCTGTCTCTCATTACACAAAGACATACTGCAGTTTGTCTCTCTGTCTTCTACACATTACACAAAGACATACTGTAGTTTGTCTCTCTGTCCTCTACACATTACACAAAGACATACTGCAGTTTGTCTCTCTGTCTTCTACACATTACACAAAGACATACTGTAGTTTGTCTCTCTGTCCTCTACACATTACTCAAAGATATTCTGCAGTTTGTCTCTCTGTCTTCTACACATTACACAAAGACATAATGCAGTTTGTCTCTCTGTCTTCTACACATTACACAAAGACATACTGCAGTTTGTCTCTCTGTCTTCTACACATTACACAGACATACTGCAGTTTGTCTCTCTGTCTTCTACACATTACACAGACATACTGCAGTTTGTCTCTCTGTCTTCTACACATTACACGAAAACATACTGCAGTTTGTCTCTGTCTTCTACACATTACACAAAGATATACTGCAGTTTGTCTCTCTGTCTTCTACACATTACACAAAGACATACTGCAGTCTGTCTCTCTGTCTTCTACACATTACACAAAGACATACTGCAGTTTGTCTCTCTGTCTTCTACACATTACACAAAGACATACTGCAGTCTGTCTCTCTGTCTTCTACACATTACACAAAGACATACTGCAGTTTGTCTCTCTGTCCTCTACACATTACACAAAGACATACTACAGTTTGTCTCTCTGTCCTCTACACATTACACAAAGACATAATGTAGTTTGTCTCTCTGTCTCTCATTACACAAAGACATACTGCAGTTTGTCTCTCTGTCTCTCATTACACAAAGACATACTGCAGTTTGTCTCTCTGTCTTCTACACATTACACAAAGACATACTGTAGTTTGTCTCTCTGTCCTCTACACATTACACAAAGACATACTGCAGTTTGTCTCTCTGTCTTCTACACATTACACAAAGACATACTGTAGTTTGTCTCTCTGTCCTCTACACATTACTCAAAGATATTCTGCAGTTTGTCTCTCTGTCTTCTACACATTACACAAAGACATAATGCAGTTTGTCTCTCTGTCTTCTACACATTACACAAAGACATACTGCAGTTTGTCTCTCTGTCTTCTACACATTACACAAAGACATACTGCAGTTTGTCTCTCTGTCTTCTACACATTACACAGACATACTGCAGTTTGTCTCTCTGTCTTCTACACATTACACGAAGACATACTGCAGTTTGTCTCTGTCTTCTACGCATTACACAAAGACATACTGCAGTTTGTCTCTCTGTCTTCTACACATTACACAAAGACATACTGCAGTCTGTCTCTCTGTCTTCTACACATTACACAAAGACATACTGCAGTTTGTCTCTCTGTCTTCTACACATTACACAAAGACATACTGCAGTCTGTCTCTCTGTCTCTCATTACACAAAGACATACTGCAGTTTGTCTCTCTGTCTCTCATTACACAAAGACATACTGCAGTTTGTCTGTCTGTCTCTCATTACACAAAGACATACTGCAGGTTGTCTCTGTTTTCTACACATTACACAAAGACATACTGCAGTTTGTCTATCTGGCTTCTACACATTACACAAAGACATACTACAGTTTGTCTCTGTCTTCTACACATTACACAAAGACATACTGCAGTTTGTCTCTCTGTCCTCTACACATTACACAAAGACATACTGCAGTTTGTCTCTCTGTCTTCTACACATTACACAAAGACATACTGCAGTCTGTCTCTCTGTCTTCTACACATTACACAAAGACATACTGCAGTCTGTCTCTCTGTCCTCTACACATTACACAAAGACATACTGCAGTCTTTCTCTCTGTCTTCTACACATTACACAAAGACATACTGCAGTCTGTCTCTCTGTCCTCTACACATTACACAAAGACATACTGCAGTCTGTCTCTCTGTCTTCTACACATTACACAAAGACATACTGCAGTCTGTCTCTCTTTCCTCTACACATTACACAAAGACATACTGCAGTTTGTCTCTCTTTCCTCTACACATTACATAAAGACATACTGCAGTCTGTTTGTCCAGACAGACTTTTTAAAGAGAATAATTATGTTCTTTTGGCTTTGAAACTTCAAAACAAAACAAGAAGAGAGTGTCCGCGTGTCGCTCGGCAGGAACACAAATTGTGTTTGTGAAAAGTGTGTCTAAATCGCAGCGTTTTCTAAGCCGTCGATAGCGAGGAAGGAGAGGAGAGTGGAACTTTAGAAAGGTAGTTTTACAAGACGTTGTAAACTGGGTAGGATTATATAGCTGACAAAGGAGAGAAATGGCATAGTGTTGTAAACATTATCGTACACTCTCTCTTTTTTTATTTTTTTAACAATTTCTGCCTCTTATAGTGTTTCTGTGTGGGCTGAAAAATCCCAACCACACTGCAGGTCGTCGTGAGTTCAGTAGGGACGCTTTTTAAGAGCAATGCCTCCGTCTCAAATGACACCCTATTCCCTATATAGGGCTCTGGTCAAAAGTAGTGCACTACGTAGGGAATAGGGTGCCATGTGGGACCCTAAGCAGATAAAAAGGTGTGACCAGAAGAACCCTTTCCATTTATAGTCTGTGGCTCAATGTGTTCCACTTCAGTATTAGTTCTGGAGATATTGGACACGGGCTCAATGTTCTCTAAAACACACTTCTATAAACGGAAGATTTGGACCATTTATTTTATTTTTGTCTCCTTTTTAACCAAGTCAACGGCGAGGTTGGTTTATAATAAAGTCTCAATCCATTTCTCAGTTGTCATTGATGTATCTGTATGTCTAAGCAACACCAAGGCCCGTTGTCCAAACTAGTGCACTATAGAGGGAACTCAATCAACCAAATGTATTTATATAGCCCTTCGTACATCAGCTGATATCTCAAAGTGCTGTACAGAAACCCCCAGCCTAAAAACCCCAAACAGCAAGCAATGCAGGTGTAGAAGCACGGTGGCTATGAAAAACTCCCTAGAAAGGACAGAACCTAGGAAGAAACCTAGAGAGGAACAAGGCTGTACCAGGTAGAGATTAGAAACCTAGAGAGGAACCAGGCTCTGAGGGGTGGCCAGTCCTCTTCTGGCTGTACCAGGTAGAGATTAGAAACCTAGAGAGGAACCAGGCTCTGAGGGGTGGCCAGTCCTCTTCTGGCTGTACCAGGTAGAGATTAGAAACCTAGAAAGGAACCAATCTCTGAGGGGTGGCCAGTCCTCTTCTGGCTGTACCAGGTAGAGATTATAAACCTAGAGAGGAACCAGGCTCTGAGGGGTGGCCAGTCTTATTCTGGCTGTACCAGGTAGAGATTAGAAACCTAGAGAGGAACAAGGCTTTGAGGGGTGGCAAGTCCTCTTCTGGCTGTACCAGGTAGAGATTAGAAACCTAGAGAGGAACCAGGCTCTGAGGGGTGGCCAGTCTTCTTCTGGCTGTACCAGGTAGAGATTAGAAACCTAGAGAGGAACCAGGCTCTGAGGGGTGGCCAGTCTTCTTCTGGCTGTACCAGGTAGAGATTAGAAACCTAGAGAGGAACCAGGCTCTGAGGGGTGGCCAGTCCTCTTCTGGCTGTACCAGGTAGAGATTAGAAACCTAGAGAGGAACCAGGCTCTGAGGGGTGCCAGTCCTCTTCTGGCTGTGGTGTCATTTGGGACACTAGCAGTCTCTGTTTCCATACGTCGCTGGGAGGAAATAGACCTGCTTATCTTCCTGTGGACACGGTATCCTACAGTTCCAATTCCTTGTCCTCAATCTCTCCAAGGTCAAAGGTCAGAAGTCAGAGCGATAGTTAGGTTTCCTTCCTTCCCACCACGGGCCATGATATACTGTGGCTGTGTCTGAAATGGTACCCTATTCTCTATCTAGTGCACTACTGTAGCCACTTCAGAATCAGCCTAGTGCACTACTTCAGTCACTTCAGACTCAACCTAGTGCACTACTGTAGCCACTTCAGACTCAGCCTAGTGCACTACTTCAGTCACTTCAGACTAGGCCTAGTGCGCTACTTCAGTCACTTCAGACTAGGCCTAGTGCGCTACTTCAGTCACTTCAGACTCAGCCTAGTGCACTACTTTAGCTACTTCAGACTCAGCCTAGTGCACTACTTCAGTCACTTCAGACTAGGCCTAGTGCGCTACTTCAGTCACTTCAGACTCAGCCTAGTGCACTACTTTAGCTACTTCAGACTCAGCCTAGTGCACTACTTCAGTCACTTCAGACTCAGCCTAATGCACTACTTCAGTCACTTCAGACTCAGCCTAGTGCACTACTTCAGTCACTTCAGACTCAGCCTAGTGCACTACTTCAGTCACTTCAGACTCAGCCTAGTGCACTAATTTAGCTACTTCAGACTCTGCATAGTGAACTACTTTAGATACTTCAGACTCAGCCTAGTGCACTACTTTAGGTACTTCAGACTCAGCATAGTGCACTACTTTAGGTACTTCAGACTCAGCATAGTGCACTACTTTAGCTACTTCAGACTCAGCCTAGTGCACTACTTTAGGTACTTCAGACTCAGCCTAGTGCACTACTTTAGGTACTTCAGACTCAGCCTAGTGCACTACTTTAGGTACTTCAGACTCAGCATAGTGCACTACTTTAGCTACTTCAGACTCAGCCTAGTGCACTACTTTAGGTACTTCAGACTCAGCCTAGTGAACTACTTTAGGTACTTCAGACTCAGCATAGTGCACTACTTTAGGTACTTCAGACTCAGCCTAGTGCACTAATTTAGCCACTTCAGACTCAGCCTAGTGCACTAATTTAGCCACTTCAGACTCAGCCTAGTGCACTATTTTAGCCACTTCAGACTCAGCCTAGTGCACTAATTTAGCCACTTCAGACTCATTCTAGTGCACTACTTTAGCCACAAATGATTCTGATGTGGTGATGATTGAAAAGTGAGCGATGCAGAAAGCAGAGTGACACTGGATTCGGAGAGAGAGGGAGGAAGTGGAAAAGGGGGATTGTGTTTTAGGAGGAGAAATGATTTACTGCACTGGACCCAGGAGGACAGAGGAACAGGTGATTTACTGTACTGACCCCCGGAGGACAGAGGAACAGGTGAATTACTGTACTGACCCCCAGGAGGACAGAGGAACAGGTGATTTACTGTACTGACCCCAGGAGGACAGAGGAACAGGTGATTTACTGTACTGACCCCCCCCCCCCTGGAGGACAGAGGAACAGGTGATTTATTGTACTGACCCCAGGAGGACAGAGAAACAGGTGATTTACTGTACTGACCCCAGGAGGACAGAGGAACAGGTGATTTACTGTACTGGCCCCAGGAGGACAGAGGAACATGTGATTTACTGTACTGACCCCCGGAGGACAGAGGAACAGGTGAATTACTGTACCGACCCTAGGAGGACAGAGGAACAGGTGATTTACTGTACTGACCCCAGGAGGACAGAGGAACAGGTGAGTTACTGTACTGACCCAGGAGGACAGAGGAACAGGTGATTTACTGTACCGACCCCAGGAGGACAGAGGAACAGGTGAATTACTGTACTGGCCCCAGGAGGACAGAGGAACAGGTGATTTACTGTACTGACCCCCGGAGGACAGAGGAACAGGTGATTTACTGTACTGACCCGAGGAGGACAGAGGAACAGGTGATTTACTGTACTGACCCCCCCCCCCCCCCCCCTGGAGGACAGAGGAACGTGTGATTTACTGTACTGACCCCCCGGAGGACAGAGGAACAGGTGATTTACTGTACTGACCCCCGGAGGACAGAGGAACAGGTGATTTACTGTACTGACCCCAGGAGGACAGAGGAACAGGTGATTTACTGTACTGACCCCAGGAGGACAGAGGAACAGGTGATTTACTGTACTGACCCCAGGAGGACAGAGGAACAGGTGAATTACTGTACCGACCCCAGGAGGACAGAGGAACAGGTGATTTACTGTACCGACCCCAGGAGGACAGAGGAACAGGTGATTTACTGTACTGACCCAGGAGGACAGAGGAACAGGTGATTTACTGTACCGACCCCAGGAGGACAGAGGAACAGGTGAATTACTGTACTGGCCACAGGAGGACAGAGGAACAGGTGATTTACTGTACTGACCCCTGGAGGACAGAGGAACGTGTGATTTACTGTACTGACCCCCCGGAGGACAGAGGAACAGGTGATTTACTGTACTGACCCCCGGAGGACAGAGGAACAGGTGATTTACTGTACTGACCCCAGGAGGACAGAGGAACAGGTGATTTACTGTACTGACCCCAGGAGGACAGAGGAACAGGTGATTTACTGTACTGATCCAGGAGGACAGAGGAACAGGTGATTTACTGTACCGACCCCAGGAGGACAGAGGAACAGGTGAATTACTGTACTGGCCCCAGGAGGACAGAGGAACAGGTGATTTACTGTACTGACCCCCCCCCCCCCCCCCGGAGGACAGAGGAACATGTGATTTACTGTACTGACCCCAGGAGGACAGAGGAACAGGTGATTTACTGTACTGACCCCCGGAGGACAGAGGAACATGTGATTTACTGTACTGACCCCAGGAGGACAGAGGAACAGGTGATTTACTGTACTGACCCCCGGAGGACAGAGGAACAGGTGATTTACTGTACCGACCCCCGGAGGACAGAGGAACAGGTGATTTACTGTACTGACCCCAGGAGGACAGAGGAACAGGTGATTTACTGTACTGACCCCAGGAGGACAGAGGAACAGGTGATTTACTGTACCGACCCCAGGAGGACAGAGGAACAGGTGATTTACTGTACTGACCCCCAGGAGGACAGTGGAACAGGTGATTTACTGTACTGACCCCAGGAGGACAGAGGAACAGGTGATTTACTGTACTGACCCATGGAGGACAGAGGAACAGGTGATTTACTGTACTGACCCCAGGAGGACAGAGGAACAGGTGATTTACTGTACTGCCCCCCCCCCTCCCTGGAGGACAGAGGAACAGGTGAATTACTGTACTGAACCCCCCCCTGGAGGACAGAGGAACAGGTGAATTACTGTACTGCCCCCCCCCACCCCCCCAAGAGGACAGAGCAACAGGTGAATTACTGTACTGACCCCCAAGAGGACAGAGCAACAGGTGAATTACTGTACTGACCCCCGGAGGACAGAGCACTGACCCCCGGAGGACAGAGCAACAGGTGAATTACTGTACTGACCCCAGGAGGACAGAGGAACAGGTGAATTACTGTACTGACCCCAGGAGGACAGAGGAACAGGTGAATTACTATACTGACCCCAGGAGGACAGAGGCACAGGTGAATTACTGTACTGACCCCAGGAGGACAGAGCAACAGGTGAGCAATAGATCATGGATAATAGAGAAACAATCAGAAATAATTGCATCTTTTCACAGCCCTTGGTCACGTGTCTTCAGTAAATATTGTTTCCACATCTCTTCATAATTAGCACATTGCATAATGAGCCAAGTGTTTTCTGAGGTAATGAAAGAGATGAAGGTATAATGAGAATAAAGTACGAAGTCGTTTTCCCATTTGTGAGACACGGGGTAGCGAACCCTCTAACGGTCTGTCACCTGTAACTAGACTACAAGGTTTATTTTGTGTGTCTGTTTTTCTAATGAAATCAGGATAAAGCAGAGACACATACAGCCCCAGGGTGTTAGGGGTTATTTACCTCAGCATGAAACAGCTCTTTTCTTGGAGAGAATAGCAGTTTTCTAGCATTGAAATATAGGGACTAAAGGCTATAAAACGGAATGTGTTTTCTTTCAATTCTTGTCTTCTTTATTTTAACCAAGGGGAAATAGTAAAAATAATTAAAAACAGCACGGCAACAAGCTGTCACAAACAGCTGTATTTAGATTGAAAAGAGGATCAAGGGAGGACAGACACACAGACGGACGCAGCTTCGTCAGAAACCTCCTCCAGCCAACAAGGCAAAGTGTACAGCACAAATAGTCACACAACATCCCATGTGTAGCGATACAAAATAGAATTCTGTCTGACATCACACTAGAGCTGCTGTCATTACATCAGAGATAATTCTGTCTGACATCACACTAGAGCTGCTGTCAATACATCAGAGATAATTCTGTCTGACATCACACTAGAGCTGCTGTCATTACATCAGAGATAATTCTGTCTGACATCACACTAGAGCTGCTGTCAATACATCAGAGATAATTCTGTCTGACATCACACTAGAGCTGCTGTCAATACATCAGAGATAATTCTGTCTGACATCACACTAGAGCTGCTGTCATTACATCACAGATAATTCTGTCTGACATCACACTAGAGCTGCTGTCAATACATCAGAGATAATTCTGTCTGACATCACACTAGAGCTGCTGTCAATACATCAGAGATAATTATGTCTGACATCACACTAGAGCTGCTGTCAATACATCAGAGATAATTCTGTCTGACATCACACTAGAGCTGCTGTCATTACATCACAGAGAATTCTGTCTGACATCACACTAGAGCTGCTGTCATTACATCAGATATAATTCTGTCTGACATCACACTAGAGCTGCTGTCATTACATCACAGAGAATTCTGTCTGACATCACACTAGAGCTGCTGTCAATACATCAAAGATAATTCTGTCTGACATCACACTAGAGCTGCTGTCATTACATTTGAACATCTTGGCCATGTTCTGTTATAATCTCCACCCGGCACAGCCAGAAGAGGACTGGCCATCCCACATATGCTCTCTCTAATTCTCTCTTTCTTTCTCTCTCTCGGAGGACCTGAGCCCTAGGACCATGCCCCAGGAATACCTGACATGATGACTCCTTGCTGTCCCCAGTCCACCTGGCTGTGCTGCTGCTCCAGTTTCAACTGTTCTGCCTTAATATTATTCGACCATGCTGGTCATTTATGAACATTTGAACATCTTGACCATGTTTTGTTATAATCTCCACCTGGCACAGCCAGAAGAGGACTGGCCACCCCACATAGCCTGGTTCCTCTCTAGGTTTATAATCTCTACCTGGTACAGCCAGAAGAGGACTGGCCACCCCACATAGCCTGGTTCCTCTCTAGGTTTCTTCCTAGGTTTTGGCCTTTCTAGGGAGTTTTTCCTAGCCACCGTGCTTCTTCACCTGCATTGCTTGCTGTTTGGGGTTTTAGGCTGGGTTTCTGTACAGCACTTTGAGATATCAGCTGATGTACGAAGGGCTATATAAAATAAATTTGATTGATTGATTGATTGATTACATCAGAGATAATTCTGTCTGACATCACACTAGAGCTGCTGTCATTACATCAGAGATAATTCTGTCTGACATCACACTAGAGCTGCTGTCATTACATCAGAGATAATTCTGTCTGACATCACACTAGAGCTGCTGTCAATACATCAGAGATAATTCTGTCTGACATCACACTAGAGCTGCTGTCATTACATCAGAGATAATTCTGTCTGACATCACACTAGAGCTGCTGTCATTACATCAGAGATAATTCTGTCTGACATCACACTAGAGCTGCTGTCAATACATCAGAGATAATTCTGTCTGACATCACACTAGAGCTGCTGTCATTACATCAGAGATAATTCTGTCTGACATCACACTAGAGCTGCTGTCATTACATCAGATAATTCTGTCTGACATCACACTAGAGCTGCTGTCAATACATCAGAGATAATTCTGTCTGACATCACACTAGAGCTGCTGTCAATACATCAGAGATAATTCTGTCTGACATCACACTAGAGCTGCTGTCAATACATCAAATATAATTCTGTCTGACATCACACTAGAGCTGCTGTCATTACATCACAGAGAATTCGGTCTGACATCACTCTTCTTCTCATTCAAGGAGGGTTCTATTCTGTCGAATCTCTGCTGAGAGAAAGATGACATTTAAATACGAATAACAAATGCATGTGTGATAGATAAATATATATACACAAGGTAGTCGTTAGACAAGCACCCTTCATCTGTGATGTAAAATGATGGATGCTCTGTTGCTACTGCAGTGCACACAGATTGGAAAATAAGGTGATTGTCTCAGGACATCCCAGTAGAAGGCCTTACAGGCACTGATAGATTGCTGTTTGTGTCTGTCTGTGTGTGTGTGTGTGTGTGTGTGTGTGTGTGTGTGTGTGCGTGCGTGCGGCTGTCTGTCTGTCTGTCTGTCTGTGTGTGTTCGAGGAGTTACTTACTAGAGACAACCAGCTTTTCATTTATCTATATTTATCTTGTTTGTTGTGTCAGTGACATGCCCCTGGACACGCCCCTGGACACGCCCCTGGACACGCCCCTGGTCCCTGTAACTGTAGTGTGTACGGAGGGAAACAGAGCATTAGCAGCGTGTATTATTCCGTGTTGTAATGTGCACTACTACGTGTGGGAACCAGATTCCCATGTCTGCGGGTGTTTCTGTGAGGCAGTGATCACGATCAACGTCCCTCGGCATCGTCTAAAAGTCTGGGCTGAAGCTACGGAGGTGAAGCTGAGGTGATTGACTGACCTTAGGTTGTAGCTCATCAGAACCCTGCTCCACATACTGCGTTAGGACAAGCAGAGGGAAAAACTAGCCACTGGAGCATCATGGGACTAGAGGTCTATCTATATGTCTCTCTATAGCAGGGGTCGCCAACCTTTTCCGGGTCAAATCACGTTTTATTGGTCACATGCACATATTCAGTAGATGTTATTGGTCACATATTCAGTAGATGTTATTGGTCACATGCACATATTCAGTAGATGTTATTGGTCACATATTCAGTAGATGTTATTGGTCACATATTCAGTAGATGTTATTGGTCACATACACATATTCAGTAGATGTTATTGGTCACATATTCAGTAGATGTTATTGGTCACATACACATATTCAGTAGATGTTATTGGTCACATATTCAGTAGATGTTATTGGTCACATATTCAGTAGATGTTATTGGTCACATATTCAGTAGATGTTATTGGTCACATACACATATTCAGTAGATGTTATTGGTCACATATTCAGTAGATGTTATTGGTCACATGCACATATTCAGTAGATGTTATTGGTCACATACACATATTCAGTAGATGTTATTGGTCACATATTCAGTAGATGTTATTGGTCACATATTCAGTAGATGTTATTGGTCACATATTCAGTAGATGTTATTGGTCACATACACATATTCAGTAGATGTTATTGGTCACATACACATATTCAGTAGATGTTATTGGTCACATATTCAGTAGATGTTATTGGTCACATATTCAGTAGATGTTATTGGTCACATATTCAGTAGATGTTATTGGTCACATACACATATTCAGTAGATGTTATTGGTCACATATTCAGTAGATGTTATTGGTCACATACACATATTCAGTAGATGTTATTGGTCACATACACATATTCAGTAGATGTTATTGGTCACATATTCAGTAGATGTTATTGGTCACATATTCAGTAGATGTTATTGGTCACATATTCAGTAGATGTTATTGGTCACATACACATATTCAGTAGATGTTATTGGTCACATATTCAGTAGATGTTATTGGTCACATACACATATTCAGTAGATGTTATTGGTCACATACACACATTCAGTAGATGTTATTGGTCACATATTCAGTAGATGTTATTGGTCACATATTCAGTAGATGTTATTGGTCACATATTCAGTAGATGTTATTGGTCACATACACATATTCAGTAGATGTTATTGGTCACATACACATATTCAGTAGATGTTATTGGTCACATACACATATTCAGTAGATGTTATTGGTCACATATTCAGTAGATGTTATTGGTCACATATTCAGTAGATGTTATTGGTCACATACACATATTCAGTAGATGTTATTGGTCACATATTCAGTAGATGTTATTGGTCACATACACATATTCAGTAGATGTTATTGGTCACATATTCAGTAGATGTTATTGGTCACATATTCAGTAGATGTTATTGGTCACATACACATATTCAGTAGATGTTATTGGTCACATATTCAGTAGATGTTATTGGTCACATATTTAGCAGATGTTATTGGTCACATATTCAGTAGATGTTATTGGTCACATATTCAGTAGATGTTATTGGTCACATATTTAGCAGATGTTATTGGTCACATATTTAACAGATGTTATTGGTCACATACACGTATTCAGTATTCAGTAGATGTTATTGCTGGTGTAGTGAAATGCTTGTAAAGATCAAGTTCACTTCCTGAGTCGAGATGCGAGCTAAGATCTGCCGCTCCGATGTGTTTTTAAACGCGACTTAAAGAACGGAAGCCGATGCAACACGAACCAATTAAAACCAGTTCTGTAGCGATGAGGTTTGTGCAGGAAGCTACAGGCCCAATACATTATCACTGCACATTGGCTACGCTTCAATTGCCCTGCCGATGTTGTTCTTCTCAGGCCATTTTTAAATTAAATACATGTTTAAATGTAGGTATATGTTCCCACTGGTAATATATCATTTGTTGTATTACTTGTGAGGCACAGTTGAGTGGGCATAATTATTGTTATTTTTTTTTTACTGGACTGATGGAGAGTCTGAGGGGAGGGAGGGAGCTGCGTCTCACCTGACTCACCGTCCCTCCACCGTAGGGTAGATGTCTCTATACTGTCTGAAACTACATGGGTGTAGGGTAGATGTCTCTCTATACTGTCTGAAACTACATGGGTGTAGGGTAGATGTCTCTTTACTCATCAAGTATAAGGGTGAAGCTAAGGTAATTAACTGACCTTGGTTCTCCCTTACCAGACCCAAAGCTGCGAGGACAGTGAGGGGAACTCTATCCCACGCAGTTTCATTACACATCCTTAACCCCTGCCACACAAACTGCATTAACACAAGGAGACAGACAAACTGGCTGATCAGACAGGCCTTGAAGCTCAGTTAGAACATCGAGCTCTATGGGGAAAGAGGAGACGGACAAACTGGCTGATCAGACAGGCCTTGAAGCTCAGTTAGAACATTGAGCTCTATGGGGAAAGAGGAGACAGGCAAACTGGCTGATCAGACAGGCCTTGAAGCTCAGTTAGAACATTGAGCTCTATGGGGAAAGAGGAGGCGGGGTCATTGGAACACGTTGATTACAGGCTCTCTGTGATTGTGTCTGGCCAGTCTGTTTCAAGGCCTCTATTGAATGTGTTGTGTAAGTCAATTTCTGGCTTAGGACAGAGAGACAAAAGCCCTTCACGGTTTTTCATTCCAGATTCTTATCTCCCTCATCGATCTCTAGCTTTCTATCTTTTCTCTACTCTCCACCTTCATTTCCTCAATCTGTTCTGGTCCAAACCCAGTGGTCAGTAGGTCAGAGTAAACAGACTGAATCAAAGGAGAGGAGAGAGAGGAAGAGAGAGTGACCTCATCACTGTGACTGTCTCTATGTCTCTCTGTCTCTCTGTCTCTCTGTCTCTCTGTCTCTCTCCAGTGTTTGTCCACATCACTGTGTCTGTCTCTCTGTCTCTGTGTCTCTCTCCACAGTGTTTGTCCACATCACTGTGTCTGTCTCTCTGTATGTCTGTCTCTCTGTCTCTCTGTCTCTCTCCACAGTGTTTGTACACATCACTGTGTCTGTCTCTATGTCTCTCTGTCTCTCTGTCTCTCTCCACAGTGTTTGTATACATCACTCTGTCTGTCTCTCTGTCTCTCTGTCTCTCTCCACAGTGTTTGTCCACATCACTCTGTCTGTCTCTCTGTCTCTCTCCACAGTATCCGTCCACATCACTGTGTCTGTCTCTCTGTATCTCTGTCTCTCTGTCTCTCTCCACAGTGTTCGTCCACATCACTGTGTCTGTCTCTCTGTCTCTCTGTCTCTCTCCACAGTGTTTGTCCACATCACTGTGTCTGTCTCTCTGTCTCTCTGTCTCTCTCCACAGTGTTTGTCCACATCACTGTGTCTGTCTCTCTGTCTCTCTGTCTCTCTGTCTCTCTGTATCTCTGTCTCTCTGTCTCTCTCCAGTGTTTGTCCACATCACTGTGACTGTCTCTCTGTCTCTCTGTCTCTCTGTCTCTCTGTCTCCATGTCTCTCTGTCTCTGTGTCTCTCTCCACAGTGTTTGTCCACATCACTGTGTCTGTCTCTCTGTCTCTCTGTCTCTCTGTCTCTCTGTCTCTCTGTCTCTGTCTCTGTCTCTGTCTCTGTCTCTGTCTCTCTGTCTCTCTGTCTCTCTGTCTCTCTGTCTCTCTCCACAGTGTTTGCCTGTGTCCACCTCCCTGTCTCTCTGTATCTCTGTCTCCATGTATCTCTGTCTCTCTGTCTCTCTCCACAGTGTTTGAATGTGTCCACCTCCCTGTCTCCATGTATCTCTGTCTCTCTGTCTCTCTCCACAGTGTTTGCCTGTGTCCACCTCCCTGTCTCTCTGTATCTCTGTCTCCATGTATCTCTGTCTCTCTGTCTCTCTCCACAGTGTTTGCCTGTGTCCACCTCCCTGTCTCTCTGTATCTCTGTCTCCATGTATCTCTGTCTCTCTGTCTCTCTCCACAGTGTTTGCCTGTGTCCACCTCCCTGTCTCTGTCTCTCTGTCTCTCTCCACAGTGTTTGCCTGTGTCCACCTCCCTGTCTCTCTGTATCTCTGTCTCCATGTATCTCTGTCTCTCTGTCTCTCTCCACAGTGTTTGTCTGTGTCCACCTCCCTGTCTCTTACCCTTCACCGTGTCACTATGTCTTGTCTTGTTCATGTGGGTGGGAGAGGCGGAGTCACATTGGACTGTTATTGGATTGTACCACACAGTGTAGAACACTAAGGGAGAAGGGGAATCTCATTGGACTGTTATTGGATTGTACCACACAGTGTAGAACACTAAGGGAGAGGCGGAGTCACATTGGATTGTTATTGGATAGTACCGCACAGTGTAGAACACTAAGGGAGAGGCGGAGTCACATTGGATTGTTATTGGATTGTACCACACAGTGTAGAACACTAAAGGAGAAGGGGAATCTCATTATTGTTCAGAGAGCTTCCACCACAGCCTCGTCCCAGATCTGTTTGTGCCTTTATGACAACACCATTGTTGTCACTGTCAAGACAAATATGACAATGACTGACAAGGAGTTGGCATGATGGCACAAACAGACTGGCGCTCGGGCTACTTCCTCTTCCCCCATGCTACAGAATACCTCATTTAGCCTGGTGCCTCATCACTAGAAAAGCAGGATATACAGAATTAGTAGTGTCTATAAAAAGCAGGATATACAGAATTAGTAGTGTCTATAAAAACAGGATATACAGAATTATTAGTGTCTATAAAAACAGGATATACAGAATTAGTAGTGTCTATAAAAGCAGGATATACAGAATTAGTAGTGTCTATAAAAGCAGGATATACAGAATTAGTAGTGTCTATAAAAACAGGATATACAGAATTAGTAGTGTCTATAAAAGCAGGATATACAGAATTAGTAGTGTCTATAAAAGCAGGATATACAGAATTAGTAGTGTCTATAAAAACAGGATATACAGAATTAGTAGTGTCTATAAAAGCAGGATATACAGAATTAGTAGTGTCTATAAAAACAGGATATACAGAATTAGTAGTGTCTATAAAAACAGGATATACAGAATTAGTAGTGTCTATAAAAACAGGATATACAGAATTAGTAGTGTCTATAAAAACAGGATATACAGAATTAGTAGTGTCTATAAAAGCAGGATATACAGAATTAGTAGTGTCTATAAAAGCAGGATATACAGAATTAGAATCATCTAGAAAAGCAGGATATACAGAATTAGTAGTGTCTATAAAAAGCAGGATATACAGAATTAGTAGTCTATAAAAACAGGATATACAGAATTAGTAGTGTCTATAAAAGCAGGATATACAGAATTAGTAGTGTCTATAAAAGCAGGATATACAGAATTAGTAGTGTCTATTAAAAGTAGGATATACAGAATTAGTAGTGTCTATAAAAGCAGGATATACAGAATTAGTAGTGTCTATAAAAAGCAGGATATACAGAATTATTAGTGTCTATAAAAGCAGGATATACAGAATTAGTAGTGTCTATAAAAGCAGGATATACAGAATTAGTAGTGTCTATAAAAGCAGGATATACAGAATTAGTAGTGTCTATAAGAGCAGGATATACAGAATTAGTAGTGTCTATAAAAACAGGATATACAGAATTAGTAGTGGCTATAAAAGCTCTCATATTAGGGAAACAGTGTGACCATTATTCAGTTGTTTGAAAAATTGATTACTAAGAGGCCTTTCATTTCACGACATCAAATGTCAAAACATTATCAAATGGAAATAATATGTCCCTGAAATATGCTGTTTGATCTTTAGACTGATGAATAATGTGTGACTAATCAATCGGAAACCACATGACCTGACATTTTGCTCCTGTGTTACAAATCGACAGTGTCGGAGAGTAGTGAACTACATGTTGTTCAGCTAGTCATTTAACTACATTTTGCAATAGCTTGGTGGTAGCTGAACTACTTTCAATCTAGGTAGTGTTTTCAGTAGTTAATTACTGTTTTACCATGTATCAGTGTGCTAATTACTGGAACTACACACTAATGTTTTACCATGTAGCTAACTACTGAAACAACACACTAATGTTTTACCATGTAGCTAACTACTGAAACAACACACTACTGTTTTACCATGTAGCGGTGTAGCTAACTACTGGAACTACACACTACTGTTTTACCATGTAGCGGTGTAGCTAACTACTGGAACTACACACTACTGTTTTACCATGTAGCGGTGTAGCTAACTACTGGAACTACACACTACTGTTTTACCATGTAGTGGTGTAGCTAACTACTGGAACTACACACTACTGTTTTACCATGTAGCGGTGTAGCTAACTACTGGAACTACACACTACTGTTTTACCATGTAGCAGTGTAGCTAACTACTGGAACTACACACTACTGTTTGTAGAGGTGTAGCTAACTACTGAAACAACACACTACTGTTTTACCATGTAGCTAACTACTGGAACTACACACTACTGTATTTACCATGTAGCGGTGTAGCTAACTACTGGAACAACACACTACTGTTTTACCATGTAGCGGTGTAGCTAACTACTGGAACTACACACTACTGTTTTACCATGTAGCTAACTACTGGAACTACACACTACTGTTTTACCATGTAGCTAACTACTGGAACTACACACTACTGTTTTACCATGTAGTGGTGTAGCTAACTACTGGAACTACACACTACTGTTTTACCATGTAGCTAACTACTGGAACTACACACTACTGTTTTACCATGTAGCTAACTACTGGAACTACACACTACTGTTTTACCATGTAGCTAACTACTGGAACTACACACTACTGTTTTACCATGTAGCTAACTACTGGAACTACACACTACTGTTTTACCATGTAGCAGTGTAGCTAACTACTGGAACTACACACTACTGTTTTACCATGTAGCGGTGTAGCTAACTACTGGAACTACACACTACTGTTTTACCATGTAGCGGTGTAGCTAACTACTGGAACTACACACTACTGTTTTACCATGTAGCGGTGTAGCTAACTACTGGAACTACACACTACTGTTTTACCATGTAGCTAACTACTGGAACTACACACTACTGTTTTACCATGTAGCTAACTACTGGAACTACACACTACTGTATTTACCATGTAGCGGTGTAGCTAACTACTGGAACTACACACTACTGTTTTACCATGTAGCTAACTACTGGAACTACACACTACTGTTTTACCATGTAGCTAACTACTGGAACTACACACTACTGTATTTACCATGTAGCGGTGTAGCTAACTACTGGAACTACACACTACTGTTTTACCATGTAGCGGTGTAGCTAACTACTGGAACTACACACTACTGTTTTTACCATGTAGCGGTGTAGCTAACTACTGGAACTACACACTACTGTTTTTACCATGTAGCGGTGTAGCTAACTACTGGAACTACACACTACTGTTTTGCAAAAAGAAGAAAGAAATATGTGTAAAGTAGCCAATAATTGTCTTTCTTTTTTGACATCAGACCTGACCTGAACAGGCTAAGCTACACATTCTGTTAACATCTGACTCCAGAGTAATCTGTTCTTGCATTTTGCCACATATGACATTTGAGATACCCTATTCATATGATCATTTTTCACAAAGTAGTTTGGATGTAGTGAATTACTTTCTGAAGTTACCTTAACTAAAGCTACCCTTATATATGTAGTTACCTCAACTAAAGCTACCCTTATATATGTAGTTCCTACTTATTAGTATTTTTTTCCTTAACTTCTAAAAACTCTAAGGTCTACTACACCTGTTGTGCTGTAAGGTCTACTACACCTGTTGTGCTGTAAGGTCTACTACACCTGTTGTGCTGTAAGGTCTACTACACCTGTTGTGCTGTAAGGTCTACTACACCTGTTGTGCTGTAAGGTCTACTACACCTGTTGTGCTGTAAGGTCTACTACACCTGTTGTGCTGTACGGTCTACTACACCTGTTGTGTTGTAAGGTCTACTACACCTGTTGTGTTGTAAGGTCTACTACACCTGTTGTGCTGTAAGGTCTACTACACCTGTTGTGCTGTAAGGTCTACTACACCTGTTGTGCTGTAAGGTCTACTACACCTGTTGTGCTGTAAGGTCTACTACACCTGTTGTGCTGTAAGGTCTACTACACCTGTTGTGCTGTAAGGTCTACTACACCTGTTGTGCTGTAAGGTCTACTACACCTGTTGTGCTGTAAGGTCTACTACACCTGTTGTGCTGTAAGGTCTACTCCACCTGTTGTGCTGTAAGGTCTACTACACCTGTTGTGCTGTAAGGTCTACTACACCTGTTGTGCTGTAAGGTCTACTACACCTGTTGGGCTGTAAGGTCTACTACACCTGTTGTGCTGTAAGGTCTACTACACCTGTTGTGTTGTAAGGTCTACTACACCTGTTGTGCTGTAAGGTCTACTACACCTGTTGTGCTGTAAGGTCTACTACACCTGTTGTGCTGTAAGGTCTACTACACCTGTTGTGTTGTAAGGTCTACTACACCTGTTGTGCTGTAAGGTCTACTACACCTGTTGTGCTGTAAGGTCTACTACACCTGTTGTGCTGTAAGGTCTACTACACCTGTTGTGCTGTAAGGTCTACTACACCTGTTGTGTTGTAAGGTCTACTACACCTGTTGTGACATTTTTATTATTTTGATTTGATTTGATTCGAAGCATTTAGTAGCTTTGTAAAACTGTATATTTCAGAGCAGCTTCCCCAACCCTGCAAATCAACAGTTACACGACAAACCCTCCCCTACATCTCACTGAGCAGAGTAAACAAAGGGATCTAACATCTCATTCGACAAAATGTTCTTTACATTTTTGTTAAAGCATTGTTTTTGATTGCGCTCAGGCCTCAGGCTTGTGCAGTAGGTATGTAGGAATGTACACTACAAGCACTGAATACTCCATCAGTCTCTTTGGCTACGCCCCAAATAGCCCCCTATTCCCTATATAATACACTACTTTTGACCAGAGGCCCGTATCCCTGGTCAAAATAAGTGCACTAAATAGGGAAGAGGGTGCCATTTGGTTTTAGCCTTGTTCTGTACCTGTGGCCTGGTCCCTCCTCTCCTCTCCCATTTGCCGTGATTATGTCTAATCTAACAGAACATGATTTGGGACTACAAAGAATAAACACCCTGAAGGTGGAATATTG
>NC_048579.1:76600789-76603289 GCF_013265735.2 Oncorhynchus mykiss | reverse complement strand
TACCTCTCCTATACCCTGAGGCCATAAATACAAGTCCAATATGCGGTTGCTACATCATTTTCTGACTTTTAAAATCATGAGACTTAGCCATTGATTATTGAAGATTATAAACTGGGTGGTTCGAGCCCTGAATGCTGATTGGCTGAAGCCGTGATATATCAGACCGTATACCACGGGTATGACAAAACACTTAGTTTTACTGATCTAATTACATTGGTAACAGCACTAAGGCTCCTCGGGGGTTTGTGATATATGTGTCACGAACGTTGTTGTAAAGACGGTCGGACCAAAGTGCAGCGAAGAAGGTCAGACCAAAGTGCAGTGAAGATGGTCGGACCAAAGTGCAGCGAAGAAGGTCAGACCAAAGTGCAGCGAAGATGGTCGGACCAAAGTGCAGCGTCGTTTGGTTCCGTCATCTTTTAGTAGACGTGAAACACACAGAAAACAATAAAGTGCAAAACGAAACGTGAAGCTCATGTAGCAACTTATACATAGACGAGATCCCACAAACAAACAGGTTGTGGGAAAAAAGGCTGCTTAAATATGATCCCCAATCAGAGACAACGATAGACAGCTGCCTCTGATTGGGAACCATAACAGGCCAACCTAGAAATAAAGAAACTAGAATGCCCACCCTAGTCACACCCCGACCTAACAAAAATAGAGATTAAAGGATCTCTAAGGTCAGGGCGTGACAATATGGCGTTGTGTCGTGCCTAAGAACAGCCTTTAGCCGTGGTATATTGGCCGTATACCACACCTCCTCGGGCCATATTGCTTAAATATAACGTATAAATGCCTGATGAGCTTAGTTCAACTGTCTAACCCCCTCAGAACCAAATATATATGTAATGTAATTGTTAACAAACACGGTATAGCCTCAAAACATGGTTAAAACTATAATTTTCATAGCATTGATGATCAGTGGCGGCTTAGGACAGACTGGCGGCTCTGGCGGCTCAGGACAGACGGGAGACTCTGGCGGCTCAGCAAAGACGGGAGACTCTGGCAGCGCTGGAGAGGAGGAAGGCTCTGGCAGCGCTGGACAGGCGGGAGCACCTGTAGGGAGGAGAGAGAGACAGCCTGGTGCGGAGGGCTGGTGCGTCGTGGTGGCACAGGCGCACTGGAGCTCTTGAGCACCGAGCCTGCCCAACCTTACTTGGTTGAATGCTCCCCGTAGCCAGGCCAGTGCGGCGAGGTGGAATAGCCCGCACTGGGCTGTGCTGGCGAACCGGGGACACCATGCGTAAGGCTGGTGCCATGTATGCCGGCCCGAGGAGACGCACTGGAGGCCAGATGCACAGAGCCGGCTTAGTGGCACCTGGCTCGATGCCCACTCTAGCCCGGCCGATACGGGGAGCTGGGATGTAGCGCACTGGGCTAAGCACGCGTACTGGGGACACCGTGCGCTCCACCGCATAACACGGTGCCTGACCAGTACAACGCCCTCTCTCTCCACAGTAAGCATGGGGAGTTGGCGCAGGTCTCCTACCTGACCTCACCCCACTCCCCGTGTGCCCCCACCAAGAAATGTTTGGGGCTGCCTCTCGGGATTTCCAGCCGTGCTGCCGTGCTGCCTCCTCATACCGGCGCCTCTCTGCTTTCGCTGCCTCCAGCTCTGCTTTGGGGCGGTGATATTCCCCTGGCTGTGCCCAGGGTCCTTTGCCGTCCAGAATCTCCTCCCAAGTCCAGTTCTCCAAATATCGCTGCCTCTCCTGCTGCAGCTCGTTACCACGCTGCTTGGTCCTTTGGTGGTGGGTGTTTCTGTAACAGCTTTCCTCCTCTTCGTCTGAGGAGGAGTAAAGATCGGACCAAAGCGCAGCATTCATGATGATTTTAATTAAAGAAAGCACTGAACACTGGAACAAAATAATAAACGTGAAATATACAAAACCGAAACAGTACCGTGTGGTCCAAAACACTCACACGGAAACAAACACCCACAAACCAAAAGTGAAACCCAAGCTACCTGAGTATGATTCTCAATCAGAGACAACTAACGACACCTGCCTCTGATTGAGAACCATACCAGGCCGAACACAAAAACCAACATAGAAAAACAAACATAGAAAAACAAACATAGACTGCCCACCCCAACTCACGCCCTGACCATACTAAAACAAATAATAAAATAACAGAACTATGGTCAGAACGTGACAATATACAAATGCAATACAATAAAGAGAGCCCACATTAACGGACCGTACTACATACAAACAATTATTCACAACCAGACTTGGGGGAACAGAGGGTTAAATAATGAACAAGTAATTGGGGGATAGAAACCAGATGTGTAAGACAAAGATAAAACAAAAGGAAAATGAAAAGTGGCTCGGCGATGGCTAGAAGGCTGGTGACGTCGACCGCCGTATGCCGCCCGAACAAGGAGAGGTACCGACTTCGGCGGAAGTCGTGACAGTACCCCACCCCTTTGACGCGTCGACTTCAGCAGCGCGCCGACACCGACCTCGGGGACGACCCGGCGGACGAGGAGCAGGAC
>NC_048579.1:76583289-76595789 GCF_013265735.2 Oncorhynchus mykiss | reverse complement strand
AGGACACACTGTGGCAGGGAGAGGTGGGGACATGTTAACTCCTACGTTCAATAGGATCACACATGACATCTGATAGGAGTCACATGGAGAAGTAGTACTTCTTTGTCACATTGTCACAATCAATCATTAATCGTTCTGAAATCCATAAGCATCAATGCTGACAGAGACTGATAACCCTGTGGACATCAACGCTGACAGAGACTGATAACCCTGTGGACATCAACGCTGACAGAGACTGATAACACTGTGGACATCAACGCTGACAGAGACTGATAACACTGTGGACATCAATGCTGACAGAGACTGATAACACTGTGGACATCAACGCTGACAGAGACTGATAACCCTGTGGACATCAACGCTGACAGAGACTGATAACCCTGTGGACATCAACGCTGACAGAGACTGATAACACTGTGGACATCAACGCTGACAGAGACTGATAACACTGTGGACATCAATGCTGACAGAGACTGATAACACTGTGGACATCAACGCTGACAGAGACTGATAACCCTGTGGACATCAACGCTGACAGAGACTGATAACCCTGTGGACATCAACGCTGACAGAGACTGATAACCCTGTGGACATCAACGCTGACAGAGACTGATAACCCTGTGGACATCAACGCTGACAGAGACTGATAACACTGTGGACATCAATGCTGACAGAGACTGATAACACTGTGGACATCAACGCTGACAGAGACTGATAACACTGTGTACATCAACGCTGACAGAGACTGATAACACTGTGGACATCAACGCTGACAGAGACTGATAACACTGTGGACATCAACGCTGACAGAGACTGATAACCCTGTGGACATCAACGCTGACAGAGACTGATAACACTGTGGACATCAACGCTGACAGAGACTGATAACACTGTGGACATCAACGCTGACAGAGGCTGATAACACTGTGGACATCAACGCTGACAGAGACTGATAACACTGTGGACATCAACGCTGACAGAGACTGATAACCCTGTGGATGCTGACAGAGACTGATAACACTGTGGACATCAACGCTGACAGAGACTGATAACCCTGTGGACATCAACGCTGACAGAGACTGATAACACTGTGGACATCAACGCTGACAGAGACTGATAACCCTGTGGATGCTGACAGAGACTGATAACACTGTGGACATCAACGCTGACAGAGACTGATAACACTGTGGACATCAATGCTGACAGAGACTGATAACACTGTGGACATCAACGCTGACAGAGACTGATAACACTGTGGATGCTGACAGAGACTGATAACACTGTGGATGCTGACAGAGACTGATAACACTGTGAACATCAACGCTGACAGAGACTGATAACCCTGTGGACATCAATGCTGACAGAGACTGATAACCCTGTGGATGCTGACAGAGACTGATAACCCTGTGGATGCTGACAGAGACTGATAACACTGTGGACATCAATTCTGACAGAGACTGATAACCCTGTGGATGCTGACAGAGACTGATAACACTGTGAACATCAACGCTGACAGAGACTGATAACCCTGTGGACATCAATGCTGACAGAGACTGATAACCCTGTGGATGCTGACAGAGACTGATAACCCTATGGACAGCAATGCTGACAGAGACTGATAACACTGTGAACATCAACGCTGACAGAGACTGATAACACTGTGAACATCAACGCTGACAAAGACTGATAACCCTGTGGACATCAATGCTGACAGAGACTGATAACCCTGTGGACATCAACGCTGACAGAGACTGATAACCCTGTGGACATCAACACTGACAGAGACTGATAACCCTGTGGACATCAACACTGACAGAGACTGATAACACTGTGGACATCAATGCTGACAGAGACTGATAACCCTGTGGATGCTGACAGAGACTGATAACCCTGTGGACATCAACGCTGACAGAGACTGATAACCCTGTGGACATCAATGCTGACAGAGACTGATAACCCTGTGGACATCAACGCTGACAGAGACTGATAACCCTGTGGACATCAACACTGACAGAGACTGATAACACTGTGGACATCAATGCTGACAGAGACTGATAACCCTGTGGATGCTGACAGAGACTGATAACCCTATGGACATCAATGCTGACAGAGACTGATAACACTGTGTACATCAATGCTGACAGAGACTGATAACCCTGTGGATGCTGACAGAGACTGATAACCCTATGGACATCAATGCTGACAGAGACTGATAACCCTGTGGACATCAATACTGACAGAGGCTGATAACCCTGTGGACATCAATGCTGACAGAGACTGATAACCCTGTGGACATCAACGCTGACAGAGACTGATAACCCTGTGGATGCTGACAGAGACTGATAACCCTGTGGACATCAACGCTGTAACTGTCTCTGAAGTAGACCATCATATATAGCAGGTAGTGAAAGTCCAGTCAGATGTTCTGGCCGTTCTCTATGAGGTGATGGTGATGACTTCCTATTTGGGATGATAAAGCTGTCTCCTGTCTCTTATCCAGAGTTTGCTGTCCGTTACTCTGCAGGTTAACATAAACGACCGTGGAGTACAGATGTCAATGATAACACTAATTAACCACTAGAAACCTCCCAGCGTGTCACGCTGGCGACCTGCGTTGAAGTCCAGCAATGTGTTGTGGGGTCTTGATGATCTGTGTTTTCTGTTAAACTACTCCTTGGTTCACCAGTCATCCAACACACGTACCAAGGACCGTATATATCAAGTGTCTCACAGATGGAGTGTTGGTCTAGGATCAGTTTCTATCAGAGATGGAGTGTTGGTCTAGGATCAGTTTCTATCAGAGATGGAGTGTTGGTCTAGGATCAGTTTCCATCAGAGAGGGAGTGTTGGTCTAGGATCAGTTTCTATCAGAGATGGAGTATTGGTCTAGTATCAGTTTCCATCCTCAGAGATGGAGTGTTGGTCTAGGATCAGTTTCTATCAGAGATGGAGTGTTGATCTAGGATCAGTTTCCGTCCTCAGAGATGGAGTGTTGGTCTAGTATCAGTTTCTATCAGAGATGGAGTGTTGGTCTAGGATCAGTTTCTATCAGGGATGGAGTGTTGATCTAGGATCAGTTTCCATCCTCAGAGATGGAGTGTTGGTCTAGGATCAGTTTCTATCAGAGATGGAGTGTTGGTCTAGGATCAGTTTCCATCCTCAGAGATGGAGTGTTGATCTAGGATCAGTTTCCATCCTCAGAGATGGAGTGTTGATCTAGGATCAGTTTCCATCCTCAGAGATGGAGTGTTGATCTAGGATCAGTTTCCATCCTCAGAGATGGAGTGTTGGTCTAGGATCAGTTTCTATCAGAGATGGAGTGTTGGTCTAGGATCAGTTTCTATCAGAGATGGAGTGTTGGTCTAGGATCAGTTTCTATCAGAGATGGAGTGTTGGTCTAGGATCAGTTTCTATCAGAGATGGTCTAGGATCAGTTTCTCTCAGAGATGGAGTGTTGGTCTAGGATCAGTTTCTATCACAGATAGAGTGTTGGTCTAGGATCAGTTTCCATCCTCAGAGATGGTGTGTTGGTCTAGGATCAGTTTCCATCCTCAGAGATGGAGTGTTGGTCTAGGATCAGTTTCTATCAGAGATGGAGTGTTGAACTAAGATAATTTTTGGTCTTATTCATTGTGATCTAAATGGCAGAACTGTTCCTAGATCAGCTCTGCTGCTGGGAAGCTTGATATATAAGGCCCCTGACAGCTGTTCACGTGGTTTTCCAACGCCTTAGTTTTGATGGAAAACACTGCACGTCCTCTCCTGTCTAGGCCTGCTTGGTCTGAGACTGTTCCTCCTCCCTCCCACACCTTTTCACCCTGGCCTTCTCATCATCTAGTACAAATGTCTGGAATAAAAAGCATATTTTCATCAGGGATCACATTACCTTTATCCATCTGTATGCCTGCAGCCTCCCAAGACCCTGTCTGATCCTGACTTTATCACTTCACAGGAGCTGTGTGGAGGGGAGCTGGAGGGATGGAGGAGAGGAGAGGTTGAAGGGTGGAGGAGAGGAGAGGTTGGAGGGGTAGAGGAGAGGAGAGGTGGAGGGTTAGAGGAGAGGAGAGGAGAGGAGAGGAGAGGAGAGGAGAGGAGAGGAGAGGAGAGGAGAGGAGAGGTGGAAGGGGAGAGGAGAGGAGAGGTTGAAGGGTTGGAGGAGAGGAGAGGTGGAGGAGAGGAGAAGAGAGGAGAGGAGAGGAGAGGTTGAAGGGTGGAGGAGAGGAGAGGAGAGGTTGAAGGGAGGAGGAGAGGAGAGGTGGAGGGGTAGAGGAGAGGAGAGGAGAGGTGGAGGGTTGGAGGAGAGGAGAGGTGGACAGGTAGAGGAGAGGAGAGGATGTGGTAGAGGAGAGGAGAGGAGAGGAGAGGAGAGGAGAGGAGAGGAGAGGAGAGGAGAGGAGAGGAGAGGAGAGGAGGAAGTTGAGGATGGATGGAGGAGAGGAGAGGAGAGGAGAGGAGAGGAGAGGAGAGGAGAGGAGAGGAGAGGAGAGGAGAGGAGAGGAGAGGAGAGGTAGAGGAGAGGAGAGGAGAGGAGAGGAGAGGTAGAGGGGGAGAGGAGAGGAGAGGAGAGGAGAGGAGAGGAGAGGAGAGGAGAGGAGAGGAGAGGAGAGGAGAGGAGAGGAGAGGAGAGGAGAGGAGAGGAGAGGAGAGGTAGAGGAGAGGAGAGGAGAGGAGAGGTAGAGGGGGAGAGGAGAGGAGAGGAGAGGAGAGGAGAGGAGAGGAGAGGAGAGGAGAGGAGAGGAGAGGACAGGAGAGGAGAGGAAAGGAGAGGAGAGGAGATGAAAGGTAGAGGAGAGGAGATGAGAGGAGAGGTAGAGGGGGAGAGGAGAGGAGGGGAGAGGAGAGGAGAGGAGAGGAGAGGAGAGGAGAGGTAGAGGGGGAGAGGAGAGGAGAGGAGAGGAGAGGAGAGGAGAGGAGAGGAGAGGAGAGGAGAGGAGAGGAGAGGAGAGGAGAGGTGGAGGGGTGAAGGAGAAGAAAGGCTGAGGGGTAGAGGAAAGGAGAGGCAGAGGTGGATGTGTGGGGAGACAGCACAGAGAGACGGAGAGGTATGGAGGAGGCACTGGTAAAGGCAGGAGGCCCACACATGTAATCACCAGTTGGGCGCCAAGAGAGACAGGAGGCCCACACCCCTCGTCACCAGGCTTAGTGACTACAGGAAGGCTGGGTTGGAAATGTTAAGCAGTGTTGTCTGTCTCCCCCCTCTCTCCCCCCACTCCCCCCTCTACCCCCTCTCCCCCCTCTCCCCTCCTGTCACCTCTGTCCCAGTCAGTCACGATGGGATGAAAAACTATAGGAGGAATAGAGGACAACCTACAGCTACTATATGAAGTCACTGCTGAAGTCGTCATCTGGCTGGGGAATCCTGCCTACCTGCCTCCCGGAGAGAAGAATATGACATTCACGCAGCCGTGGGGTTTTATGCAAACGAGACGTGTATATTATTGCATTGGAATGAACCACGTCCACGTCGGAGAAAGGAGACGAGGAGAACTGGGAGAGGCAAGGACATCAAGAAACTCTGAGCGCTGAACTGAAATGGAGTAGAATATGGGAATGTGAAAGGAGAATATAATGGTATCAGGGGGAACCTGAATCTGATCTCGACCTAGATTCCCATGCTGTCAACACACTACTATCAGGCTATCTAGTAGCGATGGTTACATTAGTAGTGACATAACGGGACATGTCACTCTTTGTGCTGTAACAGTTGACTGAGACGACTCTGAAAAGACCTGGGAATATGGGAAAGAAACCTAGAGCTATACCTCCTCCTGGCCATACTAATTCATAATAACACTCTATTCCTCCTCCTGGCCATACTAATTCATAATAACACTCTATTCCTCCTCCTGCCATACTAATTCATAATAACACTCTATTCCTCCTCCTCCTGGCTATACTAATTCATAATAACACTCTATACCTCCTCCTGGCCATACTAATTCATAATAACACTCTATTCCTCCTCCTGGCCATACTAATTCATAATAACACTCTATTCCTCCTCCTGGCCATACTAATTCATAATAACACTCTATTCCTCCTCCTGGCCATACTAATTCATAATAACACTCTATTCCTCCTCCTCCTGGCCATACTAATTCATAATAACACTCTATACCTCCTCCTCCTGACCATACTAATTCATAATAACACTCTATACCTCCTCCTGACCATACTAATTCATAATAACACTCTATTCCTCCTCCTCCTGACCATACTAATTCATAATAACACTCTATTCCTCCTCCTGGCCATACTAATTCATAATAACACTCTATTCCTCCTCCTCCTGGCCATACTAATTCATAATAACACTATATTCCTCCTCCTCCTGGCCATACTAATTCATAATAACACTCTATTCCTCCTCCTGGCCATACTAATTCATAATAACACTCTATTCCTCCTCCTGGCCATACTAATTCATAATAACACTCTATTCCTCCTCCTGGCCATACTAATTCATAATAACACTCTATTCCTCCTCCTGGCCATACTAATTCATAATAACACTCTATTCCTCCTCCTGGCCATACTAATTCATAATAACACTCTATTCCTCCTCCTGGCCATACTAATTCATAATAACACTCTATTCCTCCTCCTCCTGGCCATACTAATTCATAATAACACTCTATTCCTCCTCCTCCTGACCATACTAATTCATAATAACACTCTATACCTCCTCCTGGCCATACTAATTCATAATAACACTCTATTCCTCCTCCTCCTGGCCATACTAATTCATAATAACACTCTATTCCTCCTCCTGGCCATACTAATTCATAATAACACTCTATTCCTCCTCCTGGCCATACTAATTCATAATAACACTCTATACCTCCTCCTGGCCATACTAATTCATAATAACACTCTATTCCTCCTCCTGGCCATACTAATTAATAATAACACTCTATTCCTCCTCCTCCTGGCCATTCTAATTCATAATAACACTCTATTCCTCCTCCTGGCATACTAATTCATAATAACACTCTATTCCTCCTCCTGGCCATACTAATTCATAATAACACTCTATTCCTCCTCCTGGCCATACTAATTCATAATAACACTCTATTCCTCCTCCTCCTGGCCATACTAATTCATAATAACACTCTAGTAACTCCTCCTGGCCATACTAATTCATAATAACACTCTATTCCTCCTCCTCCTGGCCATACTAATTCATAATAACACTATTCCTCCTGGCCATACTAATTCATAATAACACTCTATACCTCCTCCTGGCCATACTAATTCATAATAACACTCTATTCCTCCTCCTCCTGGCCATACTAATTCATAATAACACTCTATTCCTCCTCCTCCTGGCCATACTAATTCATAATAACACTATATTCCTCCTCCTCCTGGCCATACTAATTCATAATAACACTCTATTCCTCCTCCTGGCCATACTAATTCATAATAACACTCTATTCCTCCTCCTGGCCATACTAATTCATAATAACACTCTATACCTCCTCCTGGCCATACTAATTCATAATAACACTCTATTCCTCCTCCTCCTGGCCATACTAATTCATAATAACACTCTATTCCTCCTCCTGCCATACTAATTCATAATAACACTCTATTCCTCCTCCTCCTGACCATACTAATTCATAATAACACTCTATTCCTCCTCCTCCTGGCCATACTAATTCATAATAACACTCTATTCCTCCTCCTGGCCATACTAATTCATAATAACACTCTATTCCTCCTCCTCCTGGCCATACTAATTCATAATAACACTCTATTCCTCCTGGCCATACTAATTCATAATAACACTCTATTCCTCCTCCTCCTGACCATACTAATTCATAATAACACTCTATTCCTCCTCCTGGCCATACTAATTCATAATAACACTCTATTCCTCCTCCTGGCCATACTAATTCATAATAACACTCTATTCCTCCTCCTGGCCATACTAATTCATAATAACACTCTATTCCTCCTCCTGGCCATACTAATTCATAATAACACTCTATTCCTCCTCCTGGCCATACTAATTCATAATAACACTCTATACCTCCTCCTGGCCATACTAATTCATAATAACACTCTATTCCTCCTCCTGGCCATACTAATTCATAATAACACTCTATTCCTCCTCCTGGCCATACTAATTCATAATAACACTCTATACCTCCTCCTGGCCATACTAATTCATAATAACACTCTATTCCTCCTCCTCCTGCCATACTAATTCATAATAACACTATATTCCTCCTCCTCCTGGCCATACTAATTCATAATAACACTCTATTCCTCCTCCTGGCCATACTAATTCATAATAACACTCTATTCCTCCTCCTGGCCATACTAATTCATAATAACACTCTATTCCTCCTCCTGGCCATACTAATTCATAATAACACTCTATTCCTCCTCCTCCTGCCATACTAATTCATAATAACACTCTATTCCTCCTCCTGCCATACTAATTCATAATAACACTCTATTCCTCCTCCTGGCCATACTAATTCATAATAACACTCTATTCCTCCTCCTGGCCATACTAATTCATAATAACACTCTATTCCTCCTCCTGACCATACTAATTCATAATAACACTCTATACCTCCTCCTCCTGGCCATACTAATTCATAATAACACTCTATTCCTCCTCCTCCTGGCCATACTAATTCATAATAACACTCTATTCCTCCTCCTGGCCATACTAATTCATAATAACACTCTATTCCTCCTCCTGGCCATACTAATTCATAATAACACTCTATTCCTCCTCCTGGCCATACTAATTCATAATAACACTCTATTCCTCCTCCTGGCCATACTAATTCATAATAACACTCTATTCCTCCTCCTCCTGGCCATACTAATTCATAATAACACTATATTCCTCCTCCTCCTGGCCATACTAATTCATAATAACACTCTATTCCTCCTCCTCCTGGCCATACTAATTCATAATAACACTCTATTCCTCCTCCTGGCCATACTAATTCATAATAACACTCTATTCCTCCTCCTGGCCATACTAATTCATAATAACACTCTATTCCTCCTCCTGGCCATACTAATTCATAATAACACTCTATTCCTCCTCCTGGCCATACTAATTCCTAATAACACTATATTCCTCCTCCTCCTGGCCATACTAATTCATAATAACACTCTATTCCTCCTCCTCCTGGCCATACTAATTCATAATAACACTATATTCCTCCTCCTCCTGGCCATACTAATTCATAATAACACTCTATTCCTCCTCCTCCTGGCCATACTAATTCATAATAACACTCTATTCCTCCTCCTGGCCATACTAATTCATAATAACACTCTATTCCTCCTCCTGGCCATACTAATTCATAATAACACTCTATCCCTCCTCCTGGCCATACTAATTCATAATAACACTCTATTCCTCCTCCTGGCCATACTAATTCATAATAACACTCTATTCCTCCTCCTGGCCATACTAATTCATAATAACACTCTATTCCTCCTCCTCCTGGCCATACTAATTCATAATAACACTCTATTCCTCCTCCTGGCCATACTAATTCATAATAACACTCTATACCTCCTCCTGGCCATACTAATTCATAATAACACTCTATTCCTCCTCCTGGCCATACTAATTCATAATAACACTCTATACCTCCTCCTGGCCGTACTAATTCATAATAACACTCTATTCCTCCTCCTGGCCGTACTAATTCATAATAACACCCAAGTGATCTTTCTCATAAAATACATTTGATGTGGGTTTCATGTTGCTTGGCCCAAAGCTTTGGACTGAGGTCCCTCTGACACTTCGAGTTTGCATTAACCTTTCTTCCTCCAACATGTGTGAGCTGTGGGCTGTGGGCTGTGGGCCGTGGGCTCTGAGCTGTGGGCTGTGGGCTGTGGGCTGTGGGCTGTGGGCCGTTGGCTCTGAGCTGTGGGCTGTGGGCTGTGGGCTGTGGGCTGTGGGCTTTGAGCTGTGGGCCGTGGGCCGTGGGCCGTGGGCCGTGGGCTGTGGGCTGTGGGCTGTTAGAAGGGATGGCAGAACAAATCAAATCGAATGTTATTGGTCACATACACACGCTTAGTAGATGTTATTGTTCACATACACATGGTTAGCAGATCTTATTGGTCCCATACACATGGTTAGCAGATGTTATTGGTCACATACACATGGTTAGCAGATGTTATTGGTCACAAACACATGGTTAGCAGATGTTATTGGTCACATACACACGCTTAGTAGATGTTATTGGTCACATACACATGGTTAGCAGATGTTGTTGGTCACATTCACATGGTTAGCTGATGTTAATGTGAGTGTAATGAAATGCTTGTGCTTCTAGTTCCGACAGTGCATTAATATCTAACAGGTACCTAATACACACCAATCTAAAGGGATGGAATGAGAATATGTACATATCTAAATATATCTAAATAGAAATATATGGATGAGCGATGACCAAGCGGCACCGGCAAGATGCAGTAGATGGTATCGAGTACAGTATATTCATATGAGTTGAATAATGTAAGATATGTTAACATTAATAAAGTGGAATTGTTTAAAGTGACTAGTGATCCATTTATTAAAGTGGCCAGTGATATGAGTCTTTATGTGGGCATCAGATGATACAAAGTAATGGGGACATATCACATCACAGCGTGACCTATGGGTTTGATGTGAACACATGCATTGAAGCACACAGAGCAACCACTGAATTATGGGTCATTATTATTGCAGAGCAACATGGCGAATCATTGATCTGCAGCGAGACGGGTTGAAGGGAAAGGGAGGCCTGAGAATTCCATTCAACAGGAACGATGGGTAACGATGGATTTACTTGATATTTCCACACCCTGAGGTAGAATGAACACTCAAATAATTGTGAAAATAGTTAGCTTGTCTGGTAATGTTTTTTTGTCATCGTTTAGAATGTTTGATTTGAAATGATGACGCAACAATGACCTTCCCCGGGGCGTTTCCATGGAATTGTGTCGTATCGATAAAAGAACACAAGACTCCTGGACTTGGGAGGAGATTCTGGACGGCAACGGACCCTGGGCACAGCCAGGGGAATATCGCCGCCCCAAAGCAGAGCTGGAGGCAGCGAAGGCAGTGAGGCGTTGGGTATGAGGAGGCAGCACGGCGGCGCGGCTGGAAGCCTGAGAGGCAGCCCCAAAAATGTATTGGGTGGGGGCACACGGGGCGTGTGGCGAAGCCAGGTAGGAGACCTGCGCCAACTTCCTGTGTTTACCGGAGAGAGAGAGGGACCGGGCAGGCACCGTGTTATGCTGTGGAGCGCACGGTGTCCCCGGTGCAGGTGCATAGCCCGGTGCGGTACATTCCAGCTCCTCGTATCGGCCGGGCTAGAGTGGGCATCGAGCCAGGTGCCATGAAGCCAGCTCTACGCATCTGGTCTCCAGTGCGTCTCCTTGGGCCGGCGTACATGGCACCAGCCTTATGCATGGTGTCCCCGGTTCGCCAGCACAGCCCAGTGCGGGCTATTCCACCCCGCCACACTGGCCTGGCTACGGGGAGCATTCAACCAGGTAAGGTTGGGCAGGTTCGGTGCTCAAGAGCTCCATTGCGCCTGCACGGTCCGGTCTACCCAGTGCCACCTCCACGCACCAGCCCTTCGGTGGCAGCCCCCCGCACCAGGCTGTCTCTCCGTCTTCTGCCTACAGGTGTTCCCGCCTGTCCAGCGCTGCTAGAGTCTCCCGTCTGTCCTGAGCCGCCAGAGTCTCCTGTCTGTCCTGAGCCGCCAGAGTCTCCCGTCTGTCCTGAGCCGCCAGAACCGCCAGTCTGTCCTGAGCCGCCAGAGCCACCAGTCTGTCCTGAGCCGCCAGAGCCGGCAGTCAGCCAGGAGCCGCCAGAGCCGCCAGTCAGCCAGGAGCCGCCAGTTACCACGCTGCGCATTGGTCCTCCGATCCTTCTCGCTTATCCTCCTCAGAAGAGGAGGAGGAATGCCGTTACAATCTTTAGGAAAAGGAATCCTACATCTGCCGTTTCCATTGCGAATGTCACAAAAAAATTAATTAAATCACGACACTTCTTCTGTCAAATTAACCTGTGTCAATGGAGACCTGCCTAGTGTTGATAATACCATTTTTTGTGTAAGAGCTGTTTGAAGAAAATCATGGAAATCATCTGCCTGTTCAGGTGGGATGGAGTTTTTGTCCCCGATCATGACATCACAATCTTCATCTGATTATTCTGACCATCTTTTATTTGCATGTGTATCCTCCCACTTTGAAAGGGGTAAGCGGGGTAGGCTATAGAGTCTAGACGATCCCGGTCCACCAATCAGGGATGTGTATGCAAATATGTTTGCATTTTTTTTTTTTTATCGATACGCCCACACGATCAGACTGAGCATTTCAATGGCAAAAGAACGCTCGTGTTAATAAACGGTTACAAAATATATGTTGAGTTATTTTCATGAAATGATGATGATTTTAAAACACAATTAAAAGACTGCATGGGAGCTTTAAAGAGACAAGTGGGGCAGTTACAGAACAGAGTT